>NW_024085219.1:0-1310 GCF_003009895.1 Hyaena hyaena | reverse complement strand
CATAAGAGGAAAGAGTGCAGATATATTTTTTAAAGAGTCTGACTTTGAAGTTTTAGGAAATACAATTCAAGATCAGTCAGGATAAAAATGAGAATCTGCATTAGAAAATTGAGAGATGAAGGAAGTTAGCAGCATGCTACCAGAGAAGGTGGATAGACCTACAGATGTTTTACTTGAAGGAGAGAAGATGATGAGTAACTTGAATCTTGTGCTATTACATCTGAAGATATATATTCAAAATGGGGGAACAGTGGGTAGGGGATGTGTTTCTTCAATATGAGGAGGGTTTTCTGCAAGTAAGTGTTGCAAGCTAGACAGGTGGGCATGAAAGGCATCAGCAGACATATAGTCAGCTGCCAGGACTCTGTGCTAAAGAATCCTGCTTTGGGAGGGTGAGGTGTAGAATCATTTCCAAAATATTCTGGATTTAAAAGTTCTGAGTAGAAATTAGGTTTGTTGGGGGCCAGAGAAGAACTCAGATTATTATTTGGAGGTGATGATTTGCATTACAGGCAACTGTTTTGAAATGCTTAGGACAACAACACTTAAAAATATATAGATCCACCGGAAATAGAGTCAGACAACTAATCACTTAAGCGACCTCTCTGTTCATCTCTTAAACAACATAAAATGCATCCACTCGTAATCTTTTCAGCTCCACAACTGAACTATCGTCCATTGCTGGTGTAGAGTTTCTGGAAAGTGTGAAGTATACCCAGCAACAGTCTTTGTGTTGCAGTGAGAATTCTGTTCTGGAGACTTCTCTTTCTGTCTCTGCTGCCTTCCACGGCACTGCCATCTGAGTGTACCTATGTGTTTGTTGATTATCTTCTATGAAATCTCTGGGATATTTATCAAAGATCCCCACTCCCTCATATTTTTCTTGTGTCAGCTTCTGTGGAAGGTAAAATATTAGAACTTTCTATTTCTGTCAATGATAAGTAGCCCCGATTTCTATATAAGGATTGTCTCTGCCAATGCTGCCGCCATCTGGATACCCGGGCTCCCGATCTAGTTCACTCAACCTTACCTCACATCACTTCAGCATCTTCCACACTGCTGACCTGGTGAGACACCAAAAGTTTCTCGTTTACACCTGGTAATCCTTAATCCTTTTAATTGTATTTAATTTTGTCAAACTGTCCTCTCTTCTATAGAAGAAAACAGAATGTGAATAGCTGTGGGTGCTATCTAACTACAGTGTTCATATTTAACTCTTGTGCCCTGAATCAGGACTGCCATACAAAATTATGCAGCTGCCAGTGTCTATCTGGATGGAGTCTGAGTCCCACAGCGATGTCATATTTGCA
>NW_024085218.1:0-1310 GCF_003009895.1 Hyaena hyaena | reverse complement strand
GGAACCTCCACACTGTTTTCCAGAGGGGCTGCACGAGTTTGCATTCCCACCAACAGTGTAGGAGGGTGCCCGTTTCCCCACATCCTCACCAGCATCTATAGTCTCCTGATTTGTTCATTTTCTTCATTGGATTATTTGTTTTTCAGGTGTGGAGTTTGGTGAGTTCCTTATAGATTTTGGATACTAGCCCTTTATCCAATATGTCATTGGGAACTATCTTTTCCCATTCCGTCAGTTGCCTATTAGTTTTATGGGTTGTTTCCTTTGCCATGCAGAAGCTTTTTATTTTGATGAAATCCCAATAGTTCATTTTTGCTCTTGATTCCCTTGCCTTTGGGGATGTGTCAAGTAAGAAATTGCTGCGGTTGAGGTCAAGGGGGTTGTTTCCTGCTTTCTCCTCTAGGGTTTTGATGGTTTCCTGTCTCACATTCAGGTCTTTTATCCATTTTGAGTTTACTTTTGTGTATGGTGTGAGAAAATGATCTAGTTTCATTCTTCTGCATATTGTTGTCCAGTTCTCCCAGCACTAACTGTTAAAGAGACTGTCTTTTTTTCCATTGGATTCTCTTTCCCGCTTTGTCAAAGATTAGTTGGCCATACATTTGTGGGTCTAATTCTGAGTTCTCTATTCTATTCCGTTGGTCTATGTGCCTGTTTTTGTGCCAATACCATACTGTCTTGATAATTATAGCTTTGTAGTAGAGGCTAAAGTCTGGGATGGTGATGCCTCCCATTTTGGTTTTCTTCTTCAATAATACTTTGTCTACTCGGGGTTATTTGTGGTTCCATAAAAATTTTACGATAGTTTGTTCTAGTTTTGAGAAGAATGCTCGTGCAATTTTGATTGGGATTGCATTGAATGTGTAGACTGCTTTGGGTAGTAATGATATTTTAGCAATATTCTTTCTTCCGATCCATGAGCATGGAATAGTTTTCCATTTCTTTGTGTCTTCTTCAGTTTCCTTCATAAGTTTTCTATAGTTTTCATCATATAGATCTCTCATATCTTTGGTTAGGTTTATTCCTAGCTATTTTATGTTTTTTGTGCAACTTTGAATGGGATCAGTTTCTTGATTTCTCTTTCTGTTGCATCATTATTGGTGTATAAAATTGCAGCCAATTTCTGTACTTTGATTTTGTACCCTGCAACTTTGCTGAATTCATGGATCAGTTCTAGCAGGCTTCTGGTGGAGTCTGTCGGGTTTTCTATGTAGAGTATCATGTTGTCTGTGAAAAGTGAAAGTTTAACTTTGCCGATTTTGATGCCTTTGATTTCCTTTCGTTGTCTGATGGCTGATGCTAAGACTTCC
>NW_024085217.1:0-1310 GCF_003009895.1 Hyaena hyaena | reverse complement strand
CCCCTCCCCCAAATAATCCACTTTAAAATGGGCAGAGGACCTGAATAGACATTTATCCAAAGGAAACATACAGATGGCCAAAAGACACATGAAAAAATGCTCACCATCACTTACCATCAGGGAAAATGCAAATGAAAACCACAACGAGTTATCACCTCTCTCCTGTCAGAATGGCAAAAACCAAAAACAAGAAATAAAAAGTGTTGGTGAGGAAGCGGAGAAAAAGGAACCCTCATAGATAGACTTTCGGTGGGAATGCAAGCTAGGGTGGCCACTGTGGAAATCAGTACAGAGGTTTCCCAGAAAACTGAAAATAGAGTTAAACAGGATCTAATAATTATAGTATGTTTTAATAGGAAGCACATAAGCATCAGAAAGCGTGGAGATTTGCAAGTAAAATATCTTAGTTTGACTACAGGCCCTCCTATTTACTAGTATGTAAACTTGGACAACTGATTAAACCTGTTTAAACCTCAGCTTTCTCCATCTGTTAAATGGAATAATAATACCTACTTGAGAAGTTCTTATGGAGATTAACAAAAATTGTATAGATCTCTATATTATATATCATAAATGTATTTTATATATAAAATATATGCATTTATATAGTATTTATATTTGTAAGAAATATTTATAATATAAAAATATTTATAAAGTATATATTCCCCTAAAATATATAAAGTGATATATACATACTACTGATGACAGCTCTTGGAAATAGTAAGCAATCAATGCATGTTTATTATTGTTATTATTACCATTTCATCTAACATTTGTCTTCATACTCTTTCATTCTTTCTTCCCTTTTAATGCTACATATTTATATAGCTCTTTCTAAAGCCTGTCTACATACATTTGATGTGAACCTCTGAGCAACCCTTTGAAGCAAGCTATTGCCTAGTTTTATGGATGAAAAAATAGGGTTCCAAGAAGTCGAGCAACTTGCCTTAGATTTGCTTGGTGTAATCAGCACCAAGGCACAAATCAGAATCTTCTGATTAATAGCTACATACCTTTTAATTTTATGGTCTCCCTATAGCTTCCTTTTTTGTCATTTGTATGACTCATGTTTCCACCACTACTGGGGCAAGGGCCTTTAATGGCAGAACCATCCACTGACGGTTATCAGTGTGGTCAGGGGAGTCTTTGATTTTGACAGTGTGTTCAGAGCTCTCAAACACAACTGCCAGAGAAATTTCTGCCCACTTACTTGTGCAGAGAAATTATGAGGATACATGGAAAAAATGAACATGCATGTGCTTTTGTCCTTCCTTCCTTATTTTTTTAAAAGTTTGTTTATTTTTGAGAGA
>NW_024085216.1:0-1310 GCF_003009895.1 Hyaena hyaena | reverse complement strand
GGTTTGGGGCGCTTTTGTTGCTCTGCCTCTCATTCCTTTAGGTGAGCTGTAGGATTTTGCACTTGCGCTTTTTCTAATTTCTTGAAATAGGCCTGGAGTGCAATGTACTTTCCTCTTAGGACTGCCTTTGTCGCATCCCATAGAGTTTGGACTTATGTGTTTTCATTTTCACTTGTTTCCGTATATTTTTTAATTTCTTCTCTAATTGCCTGATTGGCCCATTCATTCTTTAGTAGGGTGTTCTTTAACCTCCATGTTTTTGGAGGTTTTCCAGACTTCTTCTTGTGATTGATTTCAAGTTTCAAAGCATTATGATCTGAGAGTGTGCATGGTACGATCTCAATTCTTTTATATTTATTGAGGGCTGCTTTATGTCCCAGTATGTGATCTATCTTGGAGAATGTGCCGTGCACACTTGAGGAGAAAGTAAATTCCCTGGCCTCAGGATGTAAAGTTCTAAATATATCCGTCAGATCCATCTGGTCCAATGTGTCATTCAAGTCCCTTGTTTCTTTAGTGAAATTCTGTCTGGTTGATTTATCCATTGCTGTAAGTGGAGTATTAAAGTCCCCTGCTTTTGGCATTCTTATCTATAAGATTGTTTCTGTTTGTGATTGTTTTAAATATTTAGGTGCTCCCATATTCGGTCGGTAGATGTTTATAATTGTTACTTCTTCCTGATAGATAGACCCTGTAATTATTATATAATGTCCTTCTTCATCCCTTGTTATTGTCTTTTCTTTAAAGTCCAGTTTGTCTGATATAAGTATAGCTACTCCAGCTTTCTTCTGATTTCCTGTAGCATATGTATTTCTCCATCCCCTTACTTTTAATCTGAAGGTATCTTCCAGTCTAAAATGAGTTTCTTGTAGACAGCATATAGATGTATTTTGTTTTTTTATCCATTCTGCTACCCTATATCTTTTGATTGGAGCATTCAGCCCATTTACATTCAGTGTTATTATTGAAATATGTGGGTTTAGAGTCATTGTGTGCTTTGTGGGATTAATGCTTATGGTGGTGTGTCTTGTATCTTGCATTCCTTACAACACTTCCCTCATAGAGTCCCCTAAGGATTTCTTGTAGGGCTGGCTTAGTGGTGACAGATTCTTTCAATTTTTGTTTATTTGGAAAGTTTTTATCTCTCCTTCTATTCTGAATGACAGACTTGCTGGATAGTGGATTCTTGGCTGCATATTTTTTCTGTTCATCACATTGAAGATCTCCTGCCATTCCTTTCTGGCCTGCCAAGTTTCAGTAGATAGGCCTGTCACCACTCTGATAGGTTTCCCTTTGTATGTTAGGGCCCT
>NW_024085215.1:0-1311 GCF_003009895.1 Hyaena hyaena | reverse complement strand
CCTGGAGCCTGTTTCAGTCTGTGACTCCCTCTCTCTCTGACCCTCCCCTGCTCATGCTGTCTCTCTCTCTCTCTCTCTCTCTCCTAGAAATAAACATTAAAAATTTTAAAAAAATAAATAAATTTAACTTTTAAAATAGTCCGTGGAAAGAGAAAACACTTAAAACCTTTTCATATGAGAAGGTCAAACAACAAACCCACAAATAGCGTCCTGCTTGTCCTGAGCAAAACAAGCATCTGGGACAAATCCTGGAAACAAAGGGAACTTGAGATGGACCGTATGGGATCTTCTGTAGGTTATAAAAATAGCCTATTTTAGAGGTGCCTGGGTGGCTCAGTTGATGAAGCATCCAACTCTTGATTTCGACTCAGGTCATGATCTCCTGGTTCATGGGATCAAGCCCAGGGTTGGGCTCTGCACTGACAGCGTGGAGCCTGCTTGGGATTGTGTCTCTCCTTCTCTCTCTCTGCCCAGACCCCCAAACCTGTTCGTGCACTTGCTGTCTCATCCTCTTGCAAAAAAATAAAGTTCAAAAAAATAGCTTAATTTAATCAGAAGTCCTTAGCTTCCAAGGGGTCTGAATGAATCTGAGGAGGAAACAGACTTTGTCAATCAAGACCTTGTGTCAGGCCCCTGACATCAGGTACAGAGCTGTGATTAGATTAATCAGAGGTCACATGGACCACAGGGAGTGATAAGCACCCTGTCCAGTTTTTCTAATACCTGCCCTCACCTCATTAATAACAGTGGCTTTAAATGATCTTTATTTGTTGTCTCTTATAAGTTGGGGTGAACAAGAAGTTGGAGCGATCTATGAATCAATTCCAAAAACTAAAGCCCCAAAAGACTTGGATAGGAAGCTCCATGCTGAGCAGCTGTAGGGCTCAAGAGCAGGAAATGTGACAGTGTTTTAAAAAAATGTGAACCCCAAATAGTTAGTTTCCTACACTAGTCATTTGTACACTTACTAAGTGGTGTTAGGTTTATTTGAAAATATTTAGACGGTCTTATTTTAAGAAAAATAAAAACACTACACATAAATTTTCAAATCAGAGACATTGGAAGAAAACTATTCACGTTAGAAAAGATTCCTGATGTACAGCAATAGTCATGGAAGGATTCCTCAGAATATAAAGAGACACTATTTGCAGAAATTGACTCTGCATTCTACCTGTGACTTAAAGTTGTATCTGGATCAACGTATTTTTTTTTTTAATGTTTTATTTATTTCTAGGAGAGAGAGAGAGAGACAGCGTGAACAGGGGAGCGTCAGAGAGAGAGGGAGTCACAGACTGAAACAGGCTCCAGGCT
>NW_024085214.1:0-1311 GCF_003009895.1 Hyaena hyaena | reverse complement strand
GAGTTGATAAATGGAGGTGATATAATGAGCATGAGCTGAGGGAAAGGAGCCACTTCATTTGAAGAAAGATAGAGAAAGTTCCCAGATAAAGGGCTCTTGTATATTATATTAATTATTGTTGATTATCATTGGTGATAGCCAATACTGACAGCATGTTCTTCCATAGAAAATGTTACCCTGGTTTCAGACAGCGCTCACCCATATCTCCAAATTGCTGAAGATAACAAAAGTGTGAAAGGAAGTAATATCTTTCAGGAAATACCCAAATGTCGGCAGGGTTTGGTAACCTGGTCTGTGTATTGGGTCAAAAAAATTTTTTTTCAAAGGTAGACACTACTGGGAAGTGAGTGTGAAAAGAAAATAAAATGGACTAGAGGCATTTGTGAGGATTCTGTCTGCAGAATACTGAAAATAAACAGGGGATAAATTACGGTGTCCCCAGAGACTGGATTCTGGACACTATGCTTGAATAGAAGTGATAACTACCAAGCACTTGCAAGTCCACAGATAACACTCCACCTTGAGTAGTCTTCTGAGATTATTGGTATCCTCCTGAACTATGAGGCTGGGAGGGTCTCCTTTTATAATGTGACTAACATGTCTCACACGAATAACTATAGAAACTTCTTCACAGAGCCCCTCAGGCCATAGTTTCATTCTGTCCCTCTACAATGGTCAAAGTAGACTTCTACTCACCATCCTTCCACTAAGGCATATTCAAAAGATGGTAAGAAGTTGTTCTTTGTGACTGAGGAAAAACTGCCCTGTTTTGAAAACTTGGGAATTTATATATGTAGTTTGTACATTTATATATATTATATAATGTGTATCATATATATATATATAGTTATGGTTATATATAATTATAATTATAGTTATATAATACATGTTTTATTTTAGAATGATTAGAAATATGTACTTCTTCCATCAAATAAACCTAAAAATCATTTTGATGTCATAATTGATATACATTTTTAATCATTCAAGTTCCCAGTATGTCTATTTGTTAATATATAAGAATTATTTGATTTGAATTACATGCTGTTGAATTTACTTGGTGACAATTCAAGTCCACAGAACATAAATACAAAACCAAAAGAAAGTATCTACTTGTGCAATATGTGAAGGAAATCTAATACTCAGGTGATCCCTGATGGGTATGATTTCTCCTTCATTCATCTTTTGAGATGGAACAGCACATGGAGTCTGTTCTGCATCATCAGGAAATTTTCTGGAGCCCATAACCTGTTGATTTTGCCCATACCTAGAAGAGCATGATGTCTTTGAAAAGAGATTTCCAAACCTGGACTA
>NW_024085213.1:0-1311 GCF_003009895.1 Hyaena hyaena | reverse complement strand
TTTGCCTTCAACAGCCCAAAATGCATGGCTTTTTTGTCAAGGACCTTAAGGACAGAGTTTAGAAGACTGGGCTCAAGGCCATCTGGTGCAGAACCAGGTGACTGGACATATAGGAATGGCCTGGAAGTGCAAGTTTTTTATTTTGCATGAAACACCAGCAGAGCATCCCTAATACAGTAAGCATTCATAAACCAAAGGGAAATAACTATCTCAGCCACTTGAAGTCAGCCATCTTCTGTCATTGGACTAGCTAACCAGTGCTCTCACAAGACGAAGAGGAGCGAAGTGGTGGTATAGATGAAGAGCTAACATAGCCATGACAGCATGGGCTCTCACTTACCAAATCTGTCCCTGAATCTTGGAACTGTCGGCCACAATATTAAGTCCCTGATATGATACCAGCATTTGAGATAACCACAAAGCCACTTAGTAGCAAGTTGACTGTATTGGACCCTTTTCACCTGGAAGGGACAAGTGGACTATTCTGATGGAGACAGACAAGTATTCCAGGATGGGTTTGCCTTTTCTGCTTGCGGTACTACAGCAAGCACTGTTATCTGGAAGATTCAGAGTATTTAACTAATTGGTGTAAGATTCAACTACATGCACCTAGAAGTCCCACTCACAGCAAAAGAGCTGTGGCACTGGGACCGTGGCCTTCAAATACGCTACTCACATTTCAGACTGCATCACCCAGAACCTGGAGGCCTGTTTGGACATCGCAATGGCCTGAAAAAGGCACAGTTGAATTGCTTGTTGAGAGGCAATACTTTATAGTGATGGCCCTTTACAACATTGCTTTACAATTTCTTCCAAAACACAGTATTCTAAGCCACTTGAGGGCTCCTTTGGGTTCCATCTTACACACAAGGCAAGAAGAAGCATCACTATGTGGCAGGGTAATTGTTCTTGGTCATCTGTAGATAGGGCCATGGAAATACATGGGAGAGGTAGGATTGTGTTAGCAATTATGTGCTCCTGGTGAGGGAGAGGAAGGAACTCACATTGGAGGAGAGTCTGAAGATGAACGAAGAGACAGCAGAATGAAAGAAGGAAGTTTGAGGAAGAATAGAAGCAAGTTTCAAAAAAAGGTTTCAAATAGATGGGAGTGGGTGTTGAACTGCAGATTAAGGCATATGGATCAAGAAAGAACACAAGACAAAAATCTAAGAGAAGAAAGGCAAGAATTGACAAGTCCAGCTGACCTATTAGATGTGGCCTATTTTCTTGACTCAAGAAAAACAAAGCAAAGAAGCAAGTTCAAGATAATGGGAATAAACAACGGGTGAAAATGGAAAGTTGGACTAGGGG
>NW_024085212.1:0-1313 GCF_003009895.1 Hyaena hyaena | reverse complement strand
AAAGAAAGAAAAGTAATACGGATAAATTAAAATGGAATTCTCAGAAATTTGCAGCTAAGCCACAGGAAAAGCACACTTGAAAACACGCTCAAAATTATTAGTCATAAGGGTAATGGTAATCAAATTCACAGTGCGATACACCTTTATGCCAACTAGAATGGCTTTAATCAACAACACAGAAATAAGGTAGTGAGGGTGTGAGGAAGAGACTTGAACCCCCAGACACTGTTTGTAGAAATATAAAATAGTGCAGCCACTTTGGAAAACATTTCAACGTTTTTCTCAAAATGTCAAATGTAAAGTTAGCATAGAAATAAGGAAATGAACTTACTGTGTGACCCAGCAATTCCTCTCTTCGGCATCTACCCCAGAAAAGTACAGACATGTTCACACAAAAAACATGTACATGGATGTAAATAGCAGCATTATTTACAATAGTCAAAAAGTAAAAAATAACCCAAATGTCCATCAACTGATGAGTGGAGAAACAAATGCATTGTACACGTACAATGGAATACTAGTCACCAATGAAAAGGAATGTGATGGTAGTAAATGCTAGTGTAGATGATCCTTGAAAACATTATGCGAAGTCAGAGAAGCCAGTCACAAAAGACCACTTTTCTTCTTCTTCCACGTACGTGCTGTGTCTGAAGTAGGCAGAGAAACTAGATGAGTGGTTTCCTAGGGCTGCGGACGGATGTAGGAGGTGAGATGGACTTGAAAGTGAGGCAGGAGGGGTAATGAATAGTGACTGTTACAGAGGCTGGTTTTGGGTGATGAACTGTTCTAAAATGAGTTCATGGTGACTGTTTAAAAACCCTGTAAATATCCAAAACAAAACGTTCGTGCATAAATTACATGGCGTGTGAACTATCTCAACAAATTGTTACAATTAATAATATATATGGAACTGTATGAACGGTAGATTTCTAAGCACATTGTCCCCTTTCCTATATGTAAAATTAAGTTCCTCCTCTAGTTTTTCCCTCTGAAGGCAATACAGTAGACACATGAGGAAAATGAGGCACAAATCACTTGTTACTCTCCAAGGTCACACAGCTGACTCCTGACCTCCACGAAGCAAACCCAAACCGATTTCCTGATCACACACTAGGGTGATTAGCAGGAGGCTGGGGAGAGATGGGTGAGGCGAGGAAAGGAAAGCATTTCCAATAAACATATTCAGCTGTGATAATCTGGGATAAAAAAGGCAATCCGGTATGGCAAGTTTTTATTGCCTTCCTCAGGGGCTTCGGGACTGCTTGGAGTTGATAAAGCCATTCAGAGTAAGGATTTGGGACAAGGGCTTATAC
>NW_024085211.1:0-1313 GCF_003009895.1 Hyaena hyaena | reverse complement strand
CACAGAGCCCGACGCGGGGCTCGAACCCACGAACCGCGAGATCATGACCTAAGCGAAAGTCGGACGCTTAACCGACTAAGCCACCCAGGCGCCCCTATTTTCTCCTAGTTTTATAATTTTAGGTTTTACCATTAGAATTATGAACCATTTTGTGTTATTTTTTTAAAAAATTTTTAATGTTTATTTATTTTTGAAAGAGAGGCAGAGTGTAAGTAGGGGAGGGTCAGATAGAGAGGGAGACACAGAATCCAAAGCAGGCTCCAAGCTCTGAGCTGTCAGCAAAGAGCCCGATTTGGGGCTTGAACCCACCAATCATGAGCCAAAGTCAGACATTTAACCAACTGAGCCACTCAGGTGCACCCCATTTTGTGTTAATTTTTATATGGTATGAGGTATTGATTGCAACGTATTTTTTTGCAAATGGATATTTAATTTTCCCTGTATGTTTTTTGAAAGGACTTTCTCCACCTAATTGCATTTACACCTTTGTCAGAACTTAGCTGTCCATATATGTGTCGGTCTATTTCTGGATCCATATTCTTTTCCATTAATCTGTCTATTTATGACAAAACTACACTGTCTTGATTACTATAGCTTTATCACGCATCTTGAAATCAAATAGTACTAGTCTTTCAAGTTAGTTCTTTCTCAATATAGTTATGTCATTGCATGTTCTTTTATTTCCATATGAATTTTAGAATCAGTTACTTTTTACATATTAAAATGTTTTCCTGCGACTTTTAATCTATAGATCAATTTGGGGAATATTAATATCTTAACAATACTGACTCTTCCAACCCATGAGCATATATCTCTCCATTACTCAGATCAGCTGTAATTTATCTCAAGAATGTTGTGTAGTTTTCAGTGTACAGGTTTTTAACATTTCTTGTCATATTTTACCCTAAGTGTTAAACATTTCTAAGTTGTAGAATTTTTATTAATTTTCAAAGGTCTCTTGTTTGTTACTAGAAATATGACTGATTTTTTTGAATATTCACCTTGGGTCCTATAACCTTGCTAAATTCACTTATTAGTTCTAGTTTGTTGTTGTTGTTGTTGTTGTTGTTTTGTTGATCTTAGATCCTAGAGAATGTTTTCTACATACGTGATTGAGTAGTCTGCAAATAACAAAAGTTTGCCTTCTTTCTTCCTGTTAATCTAGGTGCTCTTTGTTTCTTTGTCTGTCTGTTGCAGACGAAATGACACAAAGGACAAGACACACACAAAAGACAGACAGAGACACAACTCCGCCCGAGGAACAATTCTAAGCAAGCCCCTCTTGCGGTTTATTTTATACCCCGGTAACTGGA
>NW_024085210.1:0-1313 GCF_003009895.1 Hyaena hyaena | reverse complement strand
CTCTCTGTCCTTATATTTTGCCATTTTCACTATGATATGTTGTGCAGAGGATCGATTCAAGTTACGTCTGAGGGGAGTTCTCTGTGCCTCTTGAATTTCAGCGTCTACTTCCCTCTCCAGGTTGGGGAAGTTCTCTGCTATAGTTTGTTCCAGGACTCCTTCAGCACGTTTCCCTCTCTCTTCCTCTTCTGGAATTCCTATGATACGGATATTGTTCCATCTGATTATATTGCTGAGCTCCTGAAATCTTCTTTCATGTTCCTGGATCAGTTTATCTCTCTTTTTCTCAGTTTCTTCTTTTTCTATAATAGTGTCTTCTAAATCACTTATTTTCCTTTCTGCCTCTTCAATCCATGCATTGGAGGCCTCTAGTTTATTGTGTATCTCATTTACCCCATTTGTAATTCACCATAACTATTTTTAAGCTCCATATTGTTTGTAGCCATAGTTCCTCTGATGTCCTCCATGCTTTTTTCAAGCCTGGTGATTACTTTTATGATTATTGTTCTAAATTCTTGTTCATTTATGTTGCTTATATCTGTTTTGAGCAGTTCTCTAGCTGTCATTTCTTCCTGGAGTTTCTTTGGAGGGGAGTTATTCCTTTTCGTCATTTTGGTTAGCTTTCTAGCTCTTGTTAATTTTAAAAGCTTGTTGTACACACGGCCCCTGTGAGTTCTCCTGTATTAGAGAGGGCTCTTTTGACTGTTCAGGGCCTGTCTGTTCAGGAAGTGTTCTTTGGATGGTGTCTCTTGGTTTCTCTTGTTGAGCGTTTGGTTATTTTGTTTCCCTAATAGTAGTGGTATTTGGGACTCTCCACCATGTGTAGTTTGACTTGTTTCTTGCAGCCCTTTACATGGGCTGGTGTGTCAGGAAGAGATATGGAGACACATGCTTGCCTGACGTCTTTCTTCCTTTCATCTCACTTCCTATTTCTCTCCTCTCCTTTATCCTCCAAGGTTAGAAAGGAGTTTGCTTTTCCCTACTCTTCTTGATCTTATCTTCCTCCTCCTTGTAACAACAGGAGATGGTAAAATGCTTACATGAAGTAAGTGACGCAAGGGCTGAAATGTAGCATCTCTATTTGTGTCTTATAAAATTTTTCATACAGCATTATACTCCCTTAGTTCTGTATTTTTAACAGAAAAGTACTTTTGGTAGAAAAAGAAAATAGTATAAAATTACATCACCCTGTGATAGGTTTATTTTTTATTTTTTTTAAAATATTTTTATTTATTTCTAGGAGAGAGAGAGAGACAGACAGCGTGAGCAGGGGAGGGTCAGAGAGAGAGGGAGACACAGACTCTGAAATAGGC
>NW_024085209.1:0-1313 GCF_003009895.1 Hyaena hyaena | reverse complement strand
TAAAGTAAAGACAGTAACAAGGGATGAAGAAGGACATTATATAATAATTACAGGGTCTATCTTACAGAAAGAGCTAATAATTATAAATGTATATGCACCAAATATGAGAGCACCTAAATACATTAAACAATCAATCACAAACAGAAACACTTCTATGGATAAGAACATGCTAATAGCAGGGGACTTTAATACTCCACTTACAGTAATGGATAGATCATCTAGACAGAAAATCAATAAAGATACAATGGACTAAATGACACATTGGACCAGATGGATTTGACAAATATATTTAGAACTCTACTTCCTGAGGCTATGGAATTCACTTTCTTCTCAAGTGATAGATCACATACTGGGACATAAAGCAGCCCTCAATAAATATAAAAGAATTGAGATCATATCATGCACACTTTCAGATCACGATATTATGAAACTTGAAATCAATCACATGAAGAAGTCTGGAAAACCTCCAAAAACACGGAGGTTCAAGAACACCCTGCTAAAAGAATGAATGGGCCACTCAGGCAAGTAGAGAAGAAATTTAAAAATATATGGAAACAAATGAAAATGAAAATACAACAATCCAAACTCTATGGGATACAGCAAAGGCAGTCCTAAGAGGAAACTACATTGAACTCCAGGCCTATTTCAAGAAATTAGAAAAAACACAAGTGCAAAATCTAACAGTGCACCTAAAGCAACTAGAGGGAGAGGAACAAGAGTGCCCCAAACTCAGTAAAAGAATAGAAATAATAAAAATTAGGGCAGAAATAAACAATACAGAAACCAAAGAAACAAGTGAACAGATCAATGACACCAAGAGTTGGTTTTTTGAAAAAAGAAACAAAATTGACAAACCTCTAGCCAGGCTTCTCGAAAAGAAAAGAGAGAGCATGAATAAAAATTAACTGATTACATCCAACCCCTCAGAAATACAAGCAATTATCAGGGAATATTATGAAAAACTATATGCCAACAAATTGGACAAATTAGAAGAAATGAACAAATTCCTAAACACACACTCACTACCAAAATTCACACGGGAAGAGATAGAAAATCTGAACAGACCCATAACTAGTGAGGAAATTGAATCAGCTATCAAAAATCTCCCAACAAATAAGAGCCCTGGGCCAGATGGCTTCCCTGGGGAATTCTACCAGACATTTAAAACAGAATTAATACCCATTCTTCTCAAACTATTACAAAAAATAGAAATCGAAAGAAAACTTCCAGACTCATTTTATGAAGCCAGCATCACTTTGATTCCCAAGCCAGACAGAGACCCAGCAAAAAAATGAGAACTACAGGCCAATATC
>NW_024085208.1:0-1315 GCF_003009895.1 Hyaena hyaena | reverse complement strand
TTAATTTTCAAATAGTTGGAGAAGAACATGGAATACATATTCTTTATTTTTTTAACTTTCTTTTATTTTCTTTTTTATTTTAATTTTTTATCAAGTATAATTAACATGCAGTGTTATATTAGATTCAGGTGACAGTGTAATGATTTAACAATTTTATACACTATTCAGTGCCCATCATGATAAGTGGACTCCTAATCCCTTTTATTTATATCAACTGTCACCTACCCACCTTTCCTATGGCAACCAACCATTTGTTCTCCATATTTAAGAGTCTGGATTATTTTGTTATTCTGTTTTTCCTTGTATATTCATTTTGTTAGAACTGGCACTTTTTTCTTATTACAAATAGTTTATCGTCAAGTTGCTTTCCATATAACACCCAGTGCTCATCCACACAGTGCCCACTTCCATGCCCAATTCCCCCCTCCCTCCCACACCCATCAGTCCTCAGTTTGTTCTCAGCATTCAAGAGCCTCTCATGGTTTACCCCTCTCCCACTCCCCCACTATTTCCTCCCTTCTTCTCCCCGATGGTCCTCCGTTAAGTTCCTCCTAATCCTCCTATACGTGCAAGCATATGGTATTTGTCCTTCTCTGCCTGACTTATTTCGCTCAGTATAACACCCTCAAGATGCATCGATGTTGGTACACATGGCCATATTTCATTCTTTCTCATTGCCATGTAGTGTTCCATCGTATAGATAAACCACATCCTCTTGATCCATTCGTCCGTTGATGGACACTTAGGCTCTTTACCTGTTTTTACTATTGTTGAGAGTGCTGCTATGATCATTGGGGTACCTGTGTTCCTATGCATCAGCACTCCTGTATCCCTTAGGTAAATTATAGTAGTGCTATTGCTGGATCATAGGGGAGTTCTATTGTTAACTTTTTGCGGAAGCTCCACACTGTTTTTCTGAGGGGCTGCACCAGTTTACATTCCCAACAGTGTAGTAGAGTGCCCATTTCTCCACATCCTCGCCAGCATCTAGAGTTCTCTGATTTGCTCATTTTAGCTACTCTGACTGGCGTGAGGTGGTATCTCAGTGTGGTTTTGATTTGTATTTCCCTGAGGGGAGGGATGATGAGCATCGTTTCATTTGTCTGTTGGCCATCTGGATGTCCTCTTGGAAAAGTGTCTGTTCATATCTTCTATCCAATTTTTC
Organism: Hyaena hyaena; assembly: GCF_003009895.1. NCBI lineage: Eukaryota > Metazoa > Chordata > Mammalia > Carnivora > Hyaenidae > Hyaena > Hyaena hyaena. Next base: position 150 of record NW_024085208.1, on the reverse strand, counting down.
TCTGGTTTGTTTGTTTTTCGTGTGTGGAATTTGGTGTGTTCCTTATAGATTGTGGATATTAACCCTTTATCTGATATGTCATTTGCAACTATCTTTTCCCATTAGGTCGGTTGCCTATTAGATTTATGGATTGTTTCCTTTACGGTGCCG
>NW_024085207.1:0-1315 GCF_003009895.1 Hyaena hyaena | reverse complement strand
CCTATTTCAGAGTCTATGTCTCCCTTTCTCTCGGACCCTCCCCTGCTCACGCTGTCTCTCTCTCTCTCCTAGAAATAAATAAAAATATTAAAAAAAAAATCTCCCAACAAATAAGAGCCCTGGGCCAGATGGCTTCCCTGGGAGAATTCTACCAGACATTTAAAACAGAATTAATACCTATTCTTCTCAAGCTATTCCAAAAAACAGAAATCGAAGGAAAACTTCCGGACTCATTTTATGAAGCCAGCAATATCCTTGATGAATATAGATGCAAAAATCCTCAACAAGATACTTGCAAATCAAACCCAACAGCACATAACAAAGAATTATCCACCAAGATCAAGTGGGATTCATTCCCGGGTTACAGGGTTGGTTCAATATTTGCAAATCAATGCGATACATCACATCGACAAAAGAAAAGATAAAAACCATATGATCCTCTTGTCAATAGATGCAGAAAGAGCGTTTGATAAGATACAGCATCCCTTCTTAATAAAGATCCTCAAGAAAGTCGGGATAGAAAGAACTTACTTAAACATCATAAAAGCCATCTATGACAAGCCCTCAGCTAACATCATCCTCAATGGGGAAAAACTGAGAGCTTTCCCCCTGAGATCAGGAATCATCAGGGATGTCCATTCTCACCACTGCTGTTTAACATAATGCTGGAAGTCCTAGCATCAGCCATCAGACAACAAACGGAAATCAAAGGCATCAGAATTGGCAAAGAAGTCGTCAAACTTTCACTTTTCACAGACAACATGATACTCTACATAGAAAACCTGACAGACTCCACCAGAAGCCTATCAGAACTGATCCATGAATTCAGTAAAGTTGTAGGATACAAAATCAACGTAGAGGAATTGGTTGCAGTTTTATACACCAACAATGAAGCAACAGAAAGAGAAATCAACCTGATCCCATTCACAATTGCACAAAAAACCATAAAATACCTAAGAATAAACCTAACCAAGGATATAAGAGATCTGTATGATGAAAACTATAGAAAACTTATGAAGGGAATTGAAGACACAAGAAATGGAAAAACATTCCATGCTCATGGATTGGAAGAATAATTATAGTTAAAATGTCACTACTACCCAAAGCAATCTACATATTCAATGCAATCCTAATCAAAATTGCACCAGCATTCTTCTCAAACTAGAAGTATCCTAAGGTTTGTATGGAACCACAAAAGACCCCGAATAGCCAAAGTAATATTGAAGAAGAAAACCAAAACGGGAGGTATCACCATCCCAGACTTTAGCCTCTACTACAAAGCTGTCATCATCAAGACAGTATGGTATTGGCACAA
>NW_024085206.1:0-1315 GCF_003009895.1 Hyaena hyaena | reverse complement strand
CCTGCGCCCCTTCCCTAAGACCTTCGGAGACGCCCCTCGGCGCCCCGAACCCTCCCGGCTGCTGCGCCGACCCTGCGCCCCCCCCCCCCGACCCTGCGTCTCCCTGGTCCTCCTCCCCGCGCCCCTCCCCCGTGCCGCCCCCGCCCCCCGGGGTGCGCTCCTCCAATCCGCCCAGCGGTGTCGCCATTGCCCGTGGAATCGGGCCACCCTGTGCGTCCCCACTTTTGGGGTGTCGTTTCCAGTAGAGACCGGACCCCAGGATGGGGGAGAGTGAGGTCAGCGAGCTTGTGCGCGGAGAACAGACCTGCGGTCCAGGGCGTCCGCCTGGACTCCGGAGTTAGGGCCAGTCCTGCGGACATGAGGTCGGGGGTGGGGCCCCCGGGGCTCAGGGGTCAGGTCAGTCCCCGGGACGCGGGGTGGGGGCTCACAGCCCTTTGTCCTGCGCGCTGGTCCCCAGGGGAGCGCAGGTCCTGGTGAGCCAGGCAGTCGGGGCAGGTGTCACTGGGTGGCGTGTGTCCCACTGAGGGCGGAGACAGCGCTGACTGGCTGCCCAGAAGACAGGGGACACTCCAGCACCTGGAGGGACTTGGGGCGCCTGGGGCGACGGCGTCAGCGCTTCAGCCGGAAGAAGCTGACGGTGACCCAGCAGGGGTGCGGGGGGGGGGGACAGTGGCACTTTCCGCGCAATGTTTCCAGTCTCTAAAAACGTGTCTGGGGAAATCCCTGTAGAATGGCAGTTGTTAGGGATTTTTTGTGCTCTTTCCGTTTCGTGCCCTCTCCCGCCCGAATTTACTGAGCTGTGATCGACCTATAACGTAAGCAAGTCATAGATGTTTGTGCTGCAAACTGGTGGCCACAGTAAGGTTGGCTACCGTCCACCACCCCACGTGGCCTCTGGGTGTGTGTGTGTGTGTGTGTGTGTGGTGAGGACTCACAAAACACACTCTCTTAGCAACTTCCAGATGCACAAGGCAGCTGGGTTGACTGTAGCCTCCGCAGGGTCCCCGACGCCCAGCGCTTAGTCACCGCAGCCCCGAGGGTCCTGCCCGGTGGCCGATGTCCCCCAGCCCCTTGGTGTTGGGCACCTGCTGTCCCCTGTGGGGTCTCCTCATCCCTCCTTCATCTTTCTTTCACTTTCTCTCCATCTCTTTCTTTACATATATTTTTTTAATGTTTTATTTATTTCTAGGGGAGAGAGAGAGAGACAGCGTGAGCAGGGGAGGGTCAGAGAGAGAGGGAGTCACAGACTGAAACAGGCTCCAGGCTCTGAGCTGGCAGTCAGCACAGAGCCCGACGCGGGGCCCGAACCCACGAA
>NW_024085205.1:0-1316 GCF_003009895.1 Hyaena hyaena | reverse complement strand
TTTAGATATGCTGCTGTTGCTGAACCAGGAGCTACACCATGAAGAATGTTACTGCATCAAAATTTATTTGATTTACAAAAATATTAAAAACTGAGGTGCCTGGGTGGCACAGTTGGTTAAGCATCCATACAGCTGGTGCAGAGCCTGCTTGGGATTCTCTTTCTTCCTCTCTCTCTGCCTCTCCCTTTCACATATTCTTTCACTCTCAAAAATAAATAAACTTAAAATTATTAAGAATCATTTAACATCATAATTTACATTTTATTTATAATTACCTGAAGGAATAAAATAATATCAAGTATTAGAGCCCAAGAAACAGATCAAAGTCAGGAAGAAGACAAGCAGCCTAGCTGCATGGATCTTGATGTCATTTAACCTTTGGTATTACAATTTGAGAATAAGAGGTAAGAATCTAAGAATGGACCAGGACTTTCTTCTAAGGTAAGTAGCATTTTGGTTTGATTAAGTATCAATGAAAAAAGTATTAAGTCCTGCAAAAGGTTAAATCATTAAGAAAGACCAGAGTACATTTGTAACTGAAATCTCACTCTCTTGTTCACTTCGGATTGGGGTAGATGCATCTACTTGCACTTAGGTACAATGACTGAAATACAGAAAGATGTAGATATTGACTATTTTTACTAGTCCTGTCCCCAGGACATAGTCTAGCTGAATGAGTCTAGACCCTTGGGGAGACAGGGCCCTGGAGCTGAAAAGACAGTGAAACTCTGCGGAAGTCACAGATTGGAGACAACAAGTTGTCCTCTATTGCAGGATTTTGAAGAGTGGGTTCTGGATTTAACTGTATACACAGGTGTCTTGGGCAGTAGGAGATTCTAGACTCAGAAGTTTAAGTGACTTTTCTGGACACAGCTTTCCAGATAGAAAAAATATTCTGGGTATTTGTAATATATTTTTTTACTTTTATTTATTTAGTTTATAAATATTTTTAATGTTTATTTGTTAATTTTGAAAGACAGAGACAGAGCAGGTGAGAGACAGAGAGAGGGAGATACAGAATCTGAAGCAGGCTCCAGGCTTTGAGCTGGGAGCACAAAGCCTGATACAGCACTTGAACTCATGAACTGTGAGATCATGACCTGAGCTGAGGTTGGCTGCGTAACCGACTGAGCCTCCCACGCACCCCTAAAAGTATTTTTTAGTTAAATTAAATTTAACATACACTGTTGAATTTGTTAGGTGCATATTTATTATACAATTCATACATTATTCAATGTTTACCACAGTAAGTGTAGTCACCCTCTTTTATCACATATTATTACAATATTACTGACTATATTCCTTGTGCTGTGTTT
>NW_024085204.1:0-1317 GCF_003009895.1 Hyaena hyaena | reverse complement strand
GAAGAATACAAAGGCCTTGAGATGGACTTATGCAGGTGGGTCACAGGAATTACAGATTGGTCACTGTGACTGGAGAAGGGCGATTCAGGAGAATCATTAGCATTGAAGTCAGAGAGGTAATAGGTGACCTGATCATGTAGAGCCTTAGTAGGAATTTGGGTTTCACTCTAATCAAGATGAAAAGCCATTGGAGATTTCATCAAAGGAAAGGCATGATCTGGCTTAAAATATACAATAGGTGATCAAGGATATAAGAAACAATCAGTATTATTATACTTTACTAAGTATTTTCCAGAAGTATTGTCCAGTGCCCAGATGTTTCTCAGAAACACTTTTTTAGCGACTTGACTTTCTAATAACTTTATTTTTAAATAGCTGTCAATAGTCAGATTTCTGAAGGTTTCTACAAACTCAAGTTTAGGAATAGTTTCCTTTTGTTCTTCTTCCTCTCTCTCTTTCTTTTTTCATTTCTTGTGTTCCTGTAGATTTAGCCTAGAGCATAAGTTAACATAGGGCCAGACTGATGTCTAAAATTTCATGTCCTCTGTTACAATAAGGGTCCAAAAGCATGATGACCTCCAAAGGATGATCTACAGATAGAAGCTGTCTAAAGTTGACCTCAGTATTATTGTGCCATGGGTTATGGGAGCCAGCCTGCACAGTCTTTATTTTAGTCAATAGCCAGGTATTTATATACACGGGTTCTCAAATGGAACAATGGCCTTGATCCGTGATTCTCAATTCCTATTGCCCAGGAGGACAAGGATGTTCTGACACACAATATACAGTGCCAGGGCCTTTTTGCACAGTAGAGAAGATAGAATTCAAGGTGTGCTCACTCTTCAGGACCTCAGTGAGAACCCCGACACCTTCCTTTTGCACTCCAAAAAAGCATACTGAAATGCAGGTGAGTTTGTGCGAGAGTGACATTTTAATGGCACAGTTGGGATATGAATATCCCTGGTCCAAACGCTCAGCTGAGCAAGAAATATGATGCAATTTTTCTCTATTAGTGCCTAATTTGCATGTGGCAAAAACTTGATTCAGGATTTTTGTCACCTTCCCTAGGGTTGTGTCCATCTGACATCTCCCATGTGCACCCTCCATCTGGACCTTTGCGGCTGATCCACGTCATACCTCAGTCCCAACCACAGAGCTTTTCTAATTCTGTCTCTCTGTAAGACACTTCCTTCTCCCTCTTAGGGGCATGGGAAACATTTAGCTGCTTCCTTCCACTATTCTAATTCTTCTAGAACCAAGGTAGGGCTTAGGGGGCCTTTATTGCCTGCGTGCTACTCTCAGGTAGCACTCTTACTT
>NW_024085203.1:0-1318 GCF_003009895.1 Hyaena hyaena | reverse complement strand
TATTATTATTATTATTATTATTATTCAAGTTACTTAGCATACAGTGTAGTTTGGCTTCAGGACTATATTCCTCTGATTCATCACTTATATATGACATCCAGTGTTCATCCCAACAAATGCATTCCTTAATGCCTGTCACCCATTTAACCCATTCCCCCACACACCTCACCTCCAGCCATCTTCAGTTTTTTCTCTGTATTTAGAATCTCTTATGGTTAGTCTCTCCATTTTTACCTTACTTTTCCTTCCCTTCCCATATGTTTATTTGTTGGCATTCTCAAATTTAACATATCAATGATATGATATGATATCTATCTTTCTCTGATGAATTTCACTTAGCATAATACCCTCCATTTCCACCCATGTTGTTGCAAATGGCAAGATTTCATTCTTTTTCATATATATATCACATCTTCTTTATACATTCATAAGTTGATGAAAATTTGGGGTCTTTCCATAATTTGGATATTATTGAAAGTGCAGCTATAAACGTTGGGATATGTGTGCCCCTTCAAGTAAGCCTGTTTGTGCCCATTGGGAAAATTCTTAGTAGTGAAATTGTTAGGGCATATGGTAACTCTATGAGGTGTTTCCATACTGTTTACCATAGTTGCTGCCCCAGTTTGCATTCCCACCAGCAGTACAAAAATGTTCCCCTTTCTCCACATCCTTGCCAAGTTCTATTTTTTACTGAATTATTAATCTTAGCTCTTTTGGCAGGTGTGCAGTGGTATATCATTGTAGTTTTGATTCGTATTTCCCTGATGATGAGCAATGTTGAGTATCTTTACATATGTCTGTTAGCCATATGAATGTCTGCTTTAGAAAATTGTCTATTCATGCCTTCTGCACATTTATTTAATGGATAATTTGCTTTCTTGGTGTTAAATTTGGTAAGTTGTTATAGATTTTTGGATACTAACTATCCGATATGTCATTTGCAAATATTTTCTTCCTCCATCGTTTGCTTTTAGTTTTGTTGGCTATTCCATGTGCTGTGCAGAAGCTTTTAATCTTGATGAGGTTCCAATAGTTCATTTTTGCTTTTATTTCCCTTGCCTTCAGAAATATGTCGAGTAAGAAGTTGTGGCTGAGGTTGAAGAGGCTGTTGCTTCATTTCTCCTCTAGGATTTTGATAGTTTCCTGTATCACATTTAAGTTGTTCATAAATTTTGAACTCATATTTGTGTATGGTGTAAGAAAGTTGTCCAGTTTCATTCTTCTACAGGTTGCTGTCTAGTTCTTCTAGCACCATTTATTAAAGAGATTAACTTTCTCCATTGAATACTCTTCCTACTTTGTTGAAGATTACTTGGTC
>NW_024085202.1:0-1319 GCF_003009895.1 Hyaena hyaena | reverse complement strand
TTTAGAATCCAGGTCTTTTTGCTATCCATACATGAAGGTTAGATTCAGCTGTTGATTAGAAAGAAAGAAAAAGAAAGAAAGAAAGAAAGAAAGAAAGAAAGAAAGAAAGAAAGACATAGAAGGAAAGAATAATGATGACAAGAGCCACTAGGATTTAGATTCAGATGGTATTGAATCTATAGAGGAGTGTGGGGATTTCTCATGCTAACAATTTTAGTCTTAACAATACTGAGTTTTTCAACCCAAGGATATGGCAATGTCCCAAAGACAATCTTTAGATCATCTACAGAAAATTAAATCACTAAAAGAAAATTGTTACGGTACTTTCCACGTGATAGGTGTGATTAGAATTGAGTTTGTTGAATTGTGGATTTTTTCTTCATTGCTCTTCTGTAAATCCACTTCAGTGAATTCCTGGAAACATGAATCCTAAGAGAGATAAAAGAGAGAGTGGAACAAAGCATGCATGTATTGGGGTCGTTATGCGTGTTTGTAAGTATGTATGTTTGCATGTATGTATGCGTGAATCTGTAAAACTGCTAGGAGTATTTATTTTGAGAAATAGGTGGTGTTAACTGCTGCCCATCATGTCTGTGCTATACAGATCCTAGTACATATTAGGAACGAAAACAGAGTGGTGCTGACTTGTTGTTTTTCCAGAATTCTTAGACGAGCATGGTTGCCATGGTGACTGTGCCTGCTGTGGGATTTGGCAGACTGAGCTTCCATTCAAGACTCTTGTCTGAATCACTTGTTACTATGATAGTTGGTCAGATGTTGCTTTTCTAATTCTGTCATTCCTTCTAGATTTATCAGTTGGCATTTGACTGTATGGTAGACCTTCCCTTCTCCTCTAAGGCTTATTTAGTTATGTGTTTATTCAGGTATTTATTTATGTCAGTATGACCCATACATTCTTATTTGTCCCAAAGTGTTAGTATTTGTTACGCTATTTAATATTTTGATGCCCGAATTGTCCCCAAATCGGGCGGTGTTAGCTGAAGAGTGTTAGCCCTTCAAGTTGGCCTCTGTGTCCATTCGCCACCTCCCTAGACTTCTTTGAATATGTACTTTGCTCTCTGAGCCTGACTATCTCTCCATGCGTAGAAAGGAAGTGATGATGTCACCTCAGAGGATTATTTTGAGGATTTGAAGTGACAAAGTCTGAAAATAACAACCCACTACGTGTGGCATCTAGAAAGCCCTCAGCAAATATGATTAGTTGCCCACTCGAGCTTTGGCTCCTTCATTCCGTCAATGTGATGCCTCTGACATGAACATCATAGCATGGCTTACTAAGATAAAATTCTTGGATATGG
>NW_024085201.1:0-1319 GCF_003009895.1 Hyaena hyaena | reverse complement strand
GAGTCACAGACTGAAACAGGCTCCAGGCTCTGAGCTGGCAGTCAGCACAGAGCCCGACGCGGGGCTCGAACCCACGAACTGCGAGATCATGACCTAAGCGAAAGTCGGATGCTTAACGGACTAAGCCACCCAGGCGCCCCAAGTACAGTGATTTTTAGAAAGTCAAGAAACAATCTTAATTTCATCTAACTAGGAATGGAAAATAGCCTATACATTTTTAAAAACTGCTTAGGAAAATAAGTGAGGATGGGTATTATCACAAGAAAACCTACTTTATGGTATGAACACCAGGCTAACTCTATGTGGCAACAATCACTAAGCTATCAGCTCCCTGAGGGAAAAGCCATGGATACCTCCTGAGTTCTGGGTACTTTTACTAGATACCTACTAAGTTTTGGGAACTTCCTCAGATACTCAAAACTCAGAAATAGATAAAATATGATCCATGGCCTCAAAACCCAAAAATTTAGTAGAAAGGATATAGGTTTTTAAATTTTTTATTATTTTTTTTAATGTTTATTTATTTTTGAGAGAGAAATACAGAGCACAAGTGGGAGAGGAGCAGAGAGAGAGAGAAAGAGACACACATAGAATCCAAGCAGCTCCAGCTCTGCTGCCAGCAGAGTCCAATGCGGGGCCTGAATTCATGAACCCTGAGATCATGACCTGAGGCAAAGTCTGACACTTAACCAACTGAGCCATCCAGGCGCCCCAGGATATAGGTGTTTTAAAATTTATATTTAATGTGGTATAATGTGATAAATGCTGTAACAAGTGTGAATAAAGGACTACAGGAAAACAGAAGGAACGACTAACCTCTCTTTCCAATATGTAGAAAAATGACTAAAGGCTTTACTGACTTGATTTAAACATTTAATAAACTTTGATTAGTAGGGTTAAAGTTCTAAGATGCCAATTTTAGAAGGCTCTAAAGACAGAATATATAAATTAAGTAAACCACTATATAAGGGCTGGGGGAAGGGGATGGTTAAACTCTGAAAAAGTTTTTAAACTATGCTTCCTCAAAACTGTATGAGCTCCTCAGAGTTCTCAGGGTACCGAAAAGGGATCAGGGTGGTATATGTATTCCAGATCAACCTTGAAAGATATCTTTTTTCCTTCCAATTCTCATCAGTCCTCCCCTATCCCACCACAAATAAACATTTAGTCTATAACAATGATATGCCTGCTCTGCAAACAGATTCAAGATAGAACCTTTAGTGCTGGGGCGCCTGGGTGGCTCAGTCGGTTAAGCATCTGACTTCAGCTCAGGTCATGATCTCACTGCTTGTGGGTTCGAGCCCCGTGTCGGGCTCTGT
>NW_024085200.1:0-1320 GCF_003009895.1 Hyaena hyaena | reverse complement strand
GAATACTACATGGCAATGAGAAACAATGAAATCTGGCCATGTGTAGCAACATGGATGGACCTTGAGGGTGTTATGCTGAGCAAAATAAGTCAGGCAGAGAAGGACAAATACCATATGTTTGCACGGATAGGAGGATTAGGAGGAACTTAAAGGAGGACCATTGGGGAGAAGAAGGGGGGAGGTAGTGGGGGAGAGGGAGAGAGGCAAAGCATGAGAGACTCTTGAATGCTGAGAACAAACTGAGGGCTGATGGGTGTGGGTGGGGACGGGGGAGAGGGGCATGGAGGAGGGCACATATGGGTATGAGCACTGGGTGGTATATGGAAACCTACTTGACAAGAAACTATTTGTAATAAATGAAGAAATAAACAAACAAATAAATAAACATTAAGAAATAAAAATAAATATATATATACAGACAGAAAGTAGTAACAGTGGTACCAGGGATTGGAGGTAGGGGACAATGGAGACTCACGGTTTAATGGGTACCGAGTTTCAGTAAGGGATCATAAAATGTTCTGGAGATGGATAGTAGTGATGGCCACACAATGTGAATGTACTTAATGCCACTGTACTGTACACTTAAAAGTGGTAAATATGGTAAATTTTATGTTGTATATATTTTGCCACAGTAAAAATAAGCATAATTGACTCTTTAAACAAAAATTATAACAATGAGCTGTGGAGTTTATAACATATTGCCAGTAATATACCTGGCAACATAACATAAAGAGCACATGGGGAGGAATGGAAGCTTACTATTATGAATTGTTAACAGTACTTGTGAAGTGATATGATGCCCTTTGAGGGGAGACCATGATAAAGCAAGGTATTATAAACCCTTAAGTAACCAGTAAAATAGTTTCAGCTAGTATGCCAACCAGAGAGAAAATTGAAATCATTAAAAATTGTTTCCTTATTCCAAAATAAGGTTTAAAAAGAGGGAAATGGTAACAAAGGAAAGATTGGAAAGATAGAAAATGATCAAACAACGTGCTGGCTAAAATAAATACAGTTCAAACATGAAGACACATATAGTTTAAATATAAATGTAAAATTATATACTAACAGTAACCAAAAGGAACCTGGGGGCACCTGGGTGGCTCAGTCAGTTAAGCATCTGACTCTTAATTTCCTCTCAGGTCATGATCTCACGGTTCTTGAGATCAAGCCCCATGTTGGGTTCTGTGTTGACAGTGCGGAGCTTGGGATTCTCTCTCTCCCTCACTTTCTCTTCCCCTACTCTGTCTCTCTGTCTCTCTGTCTCTGTCTCTCTCTCTCAAATTAAGAAACAAACATCAAAAGGAACCTGGAGAAGCT
>NW_024085199.1:0-1320 GCF_003009895.1 Hyaena hyaena | reverse complement strand
GTCTCTCTCTCTCTCAGAAATAAATAAAACATTAAGAAAAAAAATTTTTTAATATTAAAATAAATAAATAAAATGTACTTTAAAAAGTGCTATTGTGGGGCGCCTGGGTGGCTTAGTCGGTTAAGCGTCCGACTTTCACTTAGGTCATGATCTTGCAGTTGGTGGGTTCGAGCCCCACGTCGGGCTCTGTGCTGTCAGCCAGCTCAGAGCCTGGAGCCTGTTTCAGAGTCTGTATCTCCCTCTCTCTCTGACCCTCCCCTGCTCACGCTGTCTCTCTCTCTCTCTCCTAGAAATAAATAAAAATATTTTTAAAAAATAAATAAATAAATAAAAAGTGCTATTGTATGCATGGATGTATTTGAGGAGGGAAATACAGAAAAATTATAAAGCCACTAAAGTACACTTCCAATGTCACCCCTCAGACTTAACTTTCTTAATATCTTTGTGTATTGCTTTATATCTCTATACACCATTTGTCACAGTTGAGATCACATGTAAATATTCTTCTGTAGCTTTTCATCATGGTCTACATGTCTCTTACACATATATTTTCCATAATTGTATTTCATCATGCTTCAGTTTCTGTATTTTCTTTTGATCTGCTTTCCAGTTTACTAGTTTTTCTACTCATCTGGATCTCGTGTGCTGGAAACCTAGGAATGAATTTTTAATGGCAATTACATTTTTAACTCTAAAATTTTAATTTTAGGGGGCGCCTGGGTGTTTCAGTCAGTTAAGTGTCTGACTCTTGATTTCAGAGATCAAGCCCCATGTGGAGCCGGATTGGAATTTTCTGTCTCCCTCTTTCTCTTCCCCTCCTCTGCTCACACTGTCTCCACTTTTTCTCTCAAAAATAAATAAACAAATATTAAAAATATATATATTTAAATTTTTAATTTTATTCTTTTTAGTTTCCAAGTGTCTTTCAAAAATTTCCACCTTATTATTTAGTCAGTTATTTTAACTTTCATGTCTGCACATCCTCGCCAGCATCTAGAGTTCTCTGATTTGCTCATTTTAGCCACTCTGACTGGTGTGAGGTGGTATCTCAGTGTGGTTTTGATTTGTATTTCCCTGATGGGGAGGGATGCTGAGCATCGTTTCATGTGTCTGTGGGCCATCTGGTTGTCCTCTTTGGAGAAGTGTCTGTTCTTATCTTCTGCCCATTTCTTCACTGGGTTGTTTTTCGGGTGTGAAGTTTGGTGAGTTCCTTATAGATTCTGGATATTAACCCTTTATCTGATATGTCATTTGCAACTATCTTTTCCCATTCCGTTGGTTGCCTATTAGTTTTCTGGGTTGTTTCCTTTGCTGTGCAGA
>NW_024085198.1:0-1320 GCF_003009895.1 Hyaena hyaena | reverse complement strand
AGTAGACAGCCCTGGAGACACTGTAGGAGTGGTTATCTTCCTGGTTCCAGTGTGTCCATTCAGCAGGCTCCTGTCTGCGACGCCCACTGTGACGCTAGCATCTGGCTGCCACTGGTACAGCTTTTCCAAACCCTGGCTCCCACAGCAAACAGTGGCCAACAGTACAGTACTCTGTAGATTTTTCAGTCAGAGACATCCCCATGAGCAGCTTTCCCTGGTAGCCTAGACGGCACATTTCCATCAAGTGCAGCGAGCAGGACATCAGTGATTTCTCTGCCATGCAGTGAGCCAAGGCCATGCCCTCCTCCGGCAAGGTCAGCACAGCAGCCTGTGGGTGGAGGACTCCTCCCAGGATGCTCTATCTCAGTCCCAGGAGTATTAGCCACACCTTAAATCTGCTCATCCTGTATATTTTAGAGTTATTAGTCAACCACTAGTTGCTCCAATCTCATATAAAAATAGGGTTTGAAAAATAGGAAACTACAATATAACACTAATTTTTTACATTAAACTTTTACTGCTCAAATGACTATGTGGCTTCTCTTTCCTGGTTGGAACCCCTGATAAAAAGGGGCTAAAGCACTGTAAACTGAAATACACTGGAATTTGAGAGTCGCTGAGTTCGGGCCATCTTAATTTTGAGGTCCCCAAAATTCTCTCCAGGGGTTTGGGTGGGAGATATTTTAACAAGGCACTAAATGATTTACATCAAAGCTTTAAAAAGAATTTAGGGCTGGAGATATATTTGGGAGTTATCAGCATATATATGAGTATATAGATCTAGATGTCAGGTGAAGATATGAAAATGGTAACATAACTTAGAAGAATGTGCATAAGAAAAATTAGATCCAAGGATAAGGGCACACCAAACATTGAAGGAGGTGCCAAAAAAAAAAAAAAAAAAAAGAAAAGGAAAATCCAGCAAAACGGAAAGAGAAGACACCATCACCGACTTAACATCACTCAGTTCAAGGGAGAATTTAGAATCTTCAAGGGGGACAGAGCAAATCCCAGGCAGGCTCTGTGTGACTCTATCTCATGAATCCTGAGATCATGACTTGAGTGGAAATCAATAGTCAGAGACTTAAATGATTGAGTCACCCAGGTGCCCCAGGAGTATTTTGAAAGTAGTAAATGTTAAGTAAGATCAAGTGCTTAGGGGGCGCCTGGGTGGCTTAGTCGGTTAAACGTCCGACTTTCGCTCAGGTCATGATCTCGCGGTTCGTGGGTTCGAGCCCCGCGTCGGGCTCTGTGCTGACTGCCAGCTCAGAGCCTGGAGCCTGTTTCAGTCTGTGACTCCCTCTCTCTCTGACCCTCCCC
>NW_024085197.1:0-1320 GCF_003009895.1 Hyaena hyaena | reverse complement strand
CCATTAAACCTGTCCTGTCCCCACTGAAGGGTCATCTCCTCTGGTCTCAGAACTCTCCAGCCCCCGCTGTTACCTACACTTCTTTGTCTCCTCTTCATTCCACTACTGTTGAACTAGGCTGTTTCTCAAAGAGTATAATTGTCTCTTTTGTTCTCTGAATAATCCTTCTTGACCTTCTTCATAATGAACTGGCACAAGTTTTATGGAGGGGATAATACTGCCAGTATCTGGTTTAGAAGGCCTATAACTCATAGTTTCAAATTCTGTGCTCTTCAAAACATTTGAATTCACACCCAACAACTCTACATATGTGATGTTGGGGAATATCATCAAAAAGAAGTGACTGGGCTGGGCCCTGGGAACTCAGAGGCTCCTCACTCCCTCCTCTGTCCTTGGAATGTGCATCCCAGTTGCCTTTCCCTCTTCCAGAGGCTGCTCCGAGGCCATAGCCTCAGCTGGTGATCTGGTGCTAAAAACACCTGTAGGTCATATATGACTGAGCCCAGTTACAGCCTCTTTATTTAAGATTTGGAGAGTAGGCATAGGGATCCATTTGTCTTGCTTCTGATCCAAGGCAAGCCTCATATTGTAAGTTCTCTTTGCTATTATTAAAACTGTCAGGTACCAGTGTAGAGTGGCCTTCCTCTTCCTTCAGTCTCTCCCTGTCCTCCACGTATGCGGGGCAATTGCAGAATATACCAGGAAAGCTCCAGAGAGGGTTATGAACCAGTGGAAGCATTCATTCATTCAAAATGTACACTATGTGTCTGGCCCTTTACTGGACATTAGGGATAAAGCCAAACACAAGGTAGGTACGATTCCTGATCTCAAAGAACAGACATCACATAGTAGTTACAGTATAGTTGATTATAATTGTGATAGGTGCTGCAGAGGGAAAGTTCAGAATGCCATGAAAGTATATCACAGGGAGACTGGCCATGGTACAGATATAAGCCTTGACAGTAGATATACTAAGAGGTCTCCTGACTCTTGTCTGTGTAACTTCCACGGGAGGTAGGGGTGCACCGAGATTAGTGACATAGTCTATAGGGTCACACAAACTTGGGTACAAATCCTGGCTATATCCCTCATTAGCTGGCTCACTTTGGACTGGTTATTCTCTAAGTCTTAGTTTCCTCCTCTGTAAAATGAAAATAGTAACAGCCCATATCTCATAGGATTATTGTGAAACTTGAGTAGTACGCATCAGGGCTGAAGAAACATGCACCAACCCCTAAACCCCTCTGGCTTCCCACTTCTTTCTTGTATCTATCTTGTCTCTGCTTCCTAATTTTATTCTGCTTTGCCTTACTGACAGCA
>NW_024085196.1:0-1321 GCF_003009895.1 Hyaena hyaena | reverse complement strand
AATAAGTGCATAGGAAGAAAGCCCAGTTGAAGTGGGTTGAAGAGAGGCTGATATCATCATTAGGATCCTATATTTCTGGAGCCCTTTCTAAAAGAAACTAGTTCACAATGTGTCTTTGTGAACAAGGAAGCTTAAGGCAATGTTAGGGTCTAACTTACAATCTCCTTTTATCCTTGGCAACCGGAAATGATTGGGAAAAGCCTTTAAGATGGTTTAGTCCACCTTATGCAAAGCCAGTGCTAAGAGGCCAGATCAATCAAATTTTCTCTCCAGTTTGACTTTGAAGTGGGAAGACATAAACAATTAGTGGGAGCTGAAGGTATAAAGATAAGCAGAGAAAGGCCCCAGAGAGAGGAGCTTTGCTGGATTCCAAAGCAACTGAAATCATGAATAGACATAAGCTATGAGTTGCAAAGAAGCTATTCAGGACAGAGGAGAAAATATCCACTTCTTAGCTACAAACCCCACTGTGGCCAGGAGAACAGAGATCAGATTAGCTGGAGCTCAGTGTCCCCAATCTTTTGGTTCATAAATAACTCATTTCCATTTCTGGTACTCAGGTTCCTGTTCTCTCATGAGGTCTTACTCCTTGGATGCCACAATACCAAGCTTATCTTTGTATACCACTGTCGTGCTGGCATCCTTACAATTTTATAGATACCGTTAATCGTGAAGATTCTGTGCTACCCCACAGCAAATTCTCACAAATAGAAAATATTAGGCACCACAGATAGTTTATCAGATGTGTAGAATAAACAAGTAAAACAAGTGAAATAATCATCACTGGCAGGACACTTATGAAATTAGTAGATTCAGGAGGTAATTTAAAAAATAAAAAGGGAAACTATTTAATATACTTTTTGAAGTTAATAATTATCTGTTGACTAAGTTACCTGTGCTGTATTCATTTGTAAGGACACAAGTCTAAACGTCTAAACCAAACTGACTCCATGACAGGCTTTAAGCTTCCCCTCTAAACTAGAAGGCCTAAGTTTCAGTTTCCCTGAAACTATCAGGCAGTTACACATTGCCCAAGGCAGGAGAAACCACCCTTGCAACACCCAATCAGGAAAGGCCAGCGACCACCCTCCACATTACTAAGGGAGAGGCCTAGAGATAGGAACTATAGATAGGACCCTGTTACCTAATGTTAAAGTTAACCCGTTAGTCGCAGAATAAGACCCTAGGCTCGCTCTGTGATTGGTTAAATTTAAAGGTACTCTAAACGTTGTAATTGGATCCTGCCAAAAGTAACGAATACTCTAGACAATGTGTATGGTCAAACCCGCTGTCAATGATGTTGAATAATTATGATTGGATC
>NW_024085195.1:0-1321 GCF_003009895.1 Hyaena hyaena | reverse complement strand
TTTGGCTCAGGTCATGATCTCATGGTCCATGGGATTGATTGAGCCCCATGTTGGTGTCCTCACAGCATGGAGCCTGCTTGGGATTCTCTCTCCTCTCTCTCTGCCCTTCCCTCTGCTTGTGCTCTCTCTCTCTCTCGTCTCTCTCAAAATAAATAAACATTAAAAAACAAAGCAATTCAACTTCTTATGTTACCAGGTGATACATTGCTCCAGAGACAGGAATATCTTGTTGGTGCCACACAGACTAGAACCCACACTCCTGCCTGTGGCCAGGACTCTCCCAAGTACTATGTATTCATATATGTAAACTTTGCAAGATGAGGCCGGTTTTCAACAACAAATTCCTAGATTTCAGCTGTTCCTAAATAAACGGAAGTGCTGTTTCAAAATGTTTTGAATTAAGTCTAGAACATGCTAAGGTTACTATCAAAATTTAAATAGGATGGGGCGCCCGGGTGGCTCAGTCGGTTAAGTGTCCGACTTCGACTCAGGTCATGATCTCACGGTTCATGGGTTTGAGCCCCACGTTGGGCTCTGTGCTGACAGCTAGCTCAGAGCCTGGAGCCTGTTTCAGATTCTGTATCTCCCTCTCTATCTGACCCTCCCCTGCTCACGCTGTCTCTCTCTCTCAGAAATAAATAAAACATTCTTAAAAATTTTTTTAATTTTAATAGGATATATAAATCACTCCTTTTTTACCTGCTGTTTAATTTGTATGCAGTGTGCCAAGGCTTAACAAGATAAAGGAAAAGAAAGATGGGAGGGTCTTGTACTATTGGTCCCAGTATCTTTACCCAGGCAGTGGGGGAAGAGCCAGAACCGGCAGGGAGCTACCAGGAAAATGCACTGCCTTTCCAGCCTGAAACTGGTATGGTGTCCTTGTTAATAACCTGACCTGAAGCTACTCCTGCTGAAGGAAGGACTTCAGTGTCAGAGAACTGCCCCCTACGTATAGTCTATGTGACTGTTTGCAGTTAATGGAGCAGGAAAGCATGCCAATAAAATATGGCCTTTGAAAAACTACTCGAGCAGTTTGATGAAATTACATTTCCATCATGATTGTGGTCAAAAGCAAAGCTTTTGACCCCTCTATCCCATGCTCTCTTGTGTTCCAAAGAGACAGGCTATTGTGCTAATAATGGCAGCTGAGATTAGAACAGACTTATAAACCTCAAAATCTTCAATCAGTACAGCCATTAGTATCTCCCAATGAAGTCCCATATTCAGTATTCCTGTTTAATAGAAAGATTGATAATGTACCAATCTTTTTGCTTTGGTCCCAAGAGTCAGAAATAAAAACAATAGGGGCACCTGGGTGGCT
>NW_024085194.1:0-1321 GCF_003009895.1 Hyaena hyaena | reverse complement strand
TAAGAGGTAATTATGCTGCAGCCTCATTCAGTGGAAAACCCACACAGATTCCTTAGTCACTGTTTAAACAGTCAGACTGCCCTGAAGCTGCCATGCTGTGAGGAAGCCCAGACTAAGTCACATGGAGGGAGAGGTGCCCAGCCAGCCCCTAGATGCTCCAGTTGAGTCATCAACCGACTGCAACTACACGGGAGATCCTGAGCCACAACTATCTCACCACAAACTTCCTGGAGTCCTGATCCACTCATGAGACATAACACGATGTTGCTCTTCTAAGCTACTGTGTTTTGGGGTGATTTGTTACCCAACAGAAGACAAATGGAGCCTGTGGAGTTTAGACCAGACATGTGAAATTAGGCAGCAAGGAGTGAATTAACTATCTAAAATTCAGGTATAATCTTGAGACTACATAAAATAATACATCTAAGTACATCCTCTCCAAATACAAACTTGTAAAATAAGATAATTTGGTAAAAAACAAAGTACCAACAGACTTCTTTCATCTTAAACTTTGTTCTTTATGTTTTTGTTAAATATGTATTGAGAATAGTATATAAAACATCTTTTTAGCTTAAAAATTGGTAACAACATGAATACCTGTGTGTATCTTCTTCACCTAACTATAAAAGTGAACTTAGCTAGAACTTCTGAAGTACCTCCCAACCAGGTTTCTCTTTCTGAATCGCCTCCTTGCCCTCTTTCCCAAAGGTAACCACTGTGCCAAAATTGGAGTTTTCTTTTTTTTCCCCCACCTTTTCACTGAAATAAATTTGACATGTAACATTGTATAAATTTTAGGTGTACAGTGTATTCGTTCAATACCTTTGTATATTGTAGTATGGTTGCTGATGTAGTGATATTTATCATAATTCTAGTACAATATTATTGTCTCTGTTTTACTGTGCGTTAGATCTCTATGGCTTATTTACTGTTCATTAAAGCCTGAAGCCTTAAACACCATCACTCTTATCTCCCCCACTCCCATCGCCTGGTAACCACCATTTTGCTCTCTGTTTTTACAAATTTACCTTTTTTAGATTGCACATGTAAGTGATATCATACAGTACTTGTCTTAATTTATTGTCTGATTGTCTTGTTTAGCATAACATGCTCAAGGTCCATCCATGTTGTCACAGATGGGAGGATATCTTCCTTTCTTGTGGCCAGATAATATTCCACTATATGTATGTACCCCATCTTCTTTATCCATGTATCTGCTGATAGGCATTTGGGTTGTTTCCATACCTTGACTCTTGCCAGGAATACTGCAGTAAACATAGGAGTACATATGTGTTCTCAAAAACCTGTTCTCATTTCCTTT
>NW_024085193.1:0-1321 GCF_003009895.1 Hyaena hyaena | reverse complement strand
TGACTCCCTCTCTCTCTGACCCTCCCCTGCTCATGCTGTCTCTCTCTCTCTCTCCTAGAAATAAATAAAACATAAAAAAAAAAAATTAAAAAAAATAAATAAAATGAAAATAGTGAACAAAACTATATAACAGATAAGAGGTGTTTTTCATTTCAAGCTGGAAAAGTTTCTAATGCTTTTGATTTAGGAAAATCTCTACATTTTGCATGCCCATTCAAAATGCAGACTATTTGAGGCACTTGATTTTCAAGAATCATCTTTGGGAAGTATAGTAATGCTTTGATTTTGCCATCTAATAATAGCATAAACCAAAAGAAATCCACCTTCTCCCAGTAAAGCCCAAATTAAATTATTTCTCCTAAGTTAAGTACTGTACTGAGCATATTAGTTTTGCTTAGTATTAGTTTTGAATATTACATTGATGTGATTCATATTTCTTACATTTTTTTACCCATTAGAAAACTTAGAAAAAGTTATTCTGTATTAAGTTTTAATCTTTAAAGGAGCTACAGGAGATTCGGCTTTTAAAAGATACTCTGTAATATTCATTAATAAGTATAACTGCCTCTTCATAGTTCTTTTTTAAAAAGCCTTTAATTTGAATGAAGATTAATAAACATTCTTTGAATACCTATTTCCTTACTTCCTTCGTGTATTATGATATTCTTCCACTTTGTCCCTTTATATAACACTTAGCTTTCTGTTTTGTTGTTTTAAAAGGAAGATAATGCTATTATAAAAATTAGGGTGTATGTATCCCTTTGAATTAATATTTTTGTATTCTGTGGGTAATTACCTTATAGTGTGCTTGCTGGATCATAGGACAGGTCTACTTTTAATTTTCTGAGGAAATTCCATACTGTTTTACATGGTGGCTGCACTAGTTTTTATTCTTTTTTTTTTTTTTTAATTTTTTTTTTTAATGTTTTATTTATTTCTAGGAGAGAGAGAGAGAGACAGCATGAGCAGGGGAGGGTCAGAGAGAGAGGGAGATACAGACTCTGATCTAGTCTCTGAGCTGGCAGTCAGCACAGAGCTCGACACGGGGCTCGAACCCACGAACCACGAGATCGTGACCTAAGCGAAAGTCGGACGCTTAACCGACTAAGCCACCCAGGCGCCCCTAGAATAAGCCAACCTTAACAGAGCTTAAGACCAATG
Source organism: Hyaena hyaena (assembly GCF_003009895.1). Classification (NCBI taxonomy): domain Eukaryota; kingdom Metazoa; phylum Chordata; class Mammalia; order Carnivora; family Hyaenidae; genus Hyaena; species Hyaena hyaena. The sequence goes on along the minus strand of NW_024085193.1, from coordinate 160 downwards.
CCCAGCAAGGTCAAGGAGATCTGGTAGACAGCATGCCGGAAGATAAAGCCTCTTTGGAGGAAAATAACATTATGCAGAGTCTCTTTACCTTTATATCTACAATGTCTGGCATCCAAACAAAAATTGTAAACCATAAAAAAAAAAAAAAAAAAAAAAAAAA
>NW_024085192.1:0-1321 GCF_003009895.1 Hyaena hyaena | reverse complement strand
ACCCTACTAAAGAATGAATGGGCCAATCAGGCAACTAGGGATGAAATTAAAAAATATGTGGAAACAAATGAAAATGAAAACAAAAATCCAAAATCTATGGGATGTGGCAAAGGCAGTCCTAAGAGGAAAGTACATTGCTCTCCAGGCCTATTTCAAGAAACTAGAATAAACGCAAGTCCAAAACCTAACAGCTCACCTAAAGGAACTATAGGCAAGCAACAAGAACGCCCTAAACCCAGTAGAAGAAGAGAAATAGTACAAATCAGAGCAGAAATAAACAACATAGAGACCAAAGACACAATTGAACAGATCAATGAAACCAAGAGTTGGTTTTTTGACAAAATAAACAAAATTGACAAACCTCTAGCCAGGCATCTCAGAAAGAAAAGAGAGAGCACCCAAATAGCCAAAATCATGAATGAAAATGAACTTGTTACAAACAACCCCTCAGAAATACAGGCAATTATCAGGGAATACTATGAAAAATTATATGCCAACAAATTGGACAACTTAGAAGAAATGGACAAATTCCTAAACGCACACCCACTAACAAAATTCACACGGGAAGAGATAGGAAATCTGAACAGACCCAGAACTAGTGAGGAAATCAAATCAGTGATCAAAAATCTCCCAACGAATAAGAGTTCAGGACCAGATGGTTTCCCCGGGGAATTCTACCAGACATTTAAAACAGAATTAATACCCATTCTTCCCAAACTATTCCAAAAAATAGATATCGAGGAAAAACCTCCAGACTCATTTTATGAAGCCAGATTCACTCTGATTCCCAAACCAGACAGAGATCCAGCTAAAAAAGAGAACTACAGGCCAATATCCTTGATGAATACGGATGCAAAAATCCTCAACTAGATCCTTGCAAATTGAATCCAAGAGCACATAAAAAGAATTATCTGCCAAGATCAAGTGGGATTCATTCCTGGGTTACACGGCTGGTTCAACATCTGCAAATCAATCAATGTGATACATCACATCAACAAAAGATAAAAAACATATGATACTGTCCATAGATGGAGAAAAAGCATTTGACAAAATACAGCATCTCTTCTTAATAAAGACTCTAGAGAAAGTTGGGATAGAAGGACCCTACTTAAACATCATCAAAGCCATCTATGAGAAGCCTTCAGCTAACATCATCCTCAATTGGGAAAAACTGAGAGGTTTCCCCTAAGATCAGGAGCACAACAGGGATGTCCACTCACCACTTTGTTTAACATAGTGCTGGAAGTCCTAGCATCAGCCATCAGACAACAAAAGGAAATCAAAGGTATCAGAATTGGCAAAGAGGAAGTCAAACTTTCAC
>NW_024085191.1:0-1322 GCF_003009895.1 Hyaena hyaena | reverse complement strand
AAACACTGCCATTTCCTTGCTGTGACTGCCATCCAGAGAGGCCTGTGTGGCTCCCGGCACTCAATAATCAGACAACGAAATAAAACAGCACGAAATAAAAGGCATCCAAATTGGTCAGGTAGTAGTCAACCTTTTACTCTTCCTAGATGATATGACACTCTACATGGAAAACTCAAAAGACCCCATCAAAAACCTGCCAGGGCTGATCCATGAATTCAGCAAGGTTACAGGATATAAAATCAATGTACAGAAATTGGCTGTATTTCTATACAGCAATAATTAGGCAACAGAAAGAATGATCAAGGAATCAATCACAATTAAAAAATAGAACTACCCTAAGAACAAGCCATTGTACATCTAGGTATTTATCCAAAGGATATAAAAATGCAGGTTCAAAGGGGCACATAAGCCCCAGTGTTTATAACAGTGCTATCAACAAGATGCAGATTATGGAAAGAGCCCAAATGCCCATTGACTGATGAATGGATAAAAAGGAAGTGGTATATATACACAGAATGGAATACTTTTGGGGATCAAAAATAATGAAATCTTGCCATTGCCATTGACATGGATGGAACTGGAGTACATTATGCTAAGTTAAATAAGGGGGGTCTTTTTTTAATTTTATACAAATTTTAGTATTATTTCTTATAGTCCTGTGAAAAATATCTTTGGAATTTTGATAGGGATTACAATGACTTTGTAGATTACTTTGGATAGTATAGAATTCGAACAATGTCTTAACAGTTTTTAGAGATAGGTCTTTTACCTCTTGATTAGATTTGTTCCTGTGCATTTTATTCTTTTTGATGCAATTGTAAATGGGATTGTAAATTGCAATTGTAAATGCAATTGTAAATTGCATACTGGATTTCTCTTTCTGATAGGTCATTGTTAATGTATAGAAGTGCAACGTATTTCTGTATGCCGATTTTTATCCTGCAATTTTAATTTATTTATCAGTTCCAACAGGTTTTTGTGTGTGTGTGTGTTTGTGTGTGGAGGCATTAGGTTTTTCTATACATAATTCATGCCATTTACAAACCATAACTATTTTACGTCTTTTCCAATTTGGATTCGCTTTATTATGGTATAATTGCTGTTGATAAACCTTTCAATGCTACATTAAATGAAAGTGGGATGACTGGGTATCCTTGTCCTGTTTTTGCTCTTAAAGGCAAAACATTCAGCTTTCCACCATTGAATATGATGTAAGTTCTGGATTTGTCATATACAAACTTATAGTGAGATATGTTAATTCTGTGTGCAGTTTGTTGAGAGCTTTTTTTCATAAATAGAAATTAAATTTTGCTAATATTTTT
>NW_024085190.1:0-1322 GCF_003009895.1 Hyaena hyaena | reverse complement strand
CTCTCTCTCTCTCTCTCTCTCTCTCTCTCAGAAAGAAATAAAACATTAAAAAAATTAAAAAAAAAAAAAAAAGAAACCCAGGGGGTAAAGAGTCTGCTTTGGTCTATGACTGGCATGGGGAGGAGGCTGTTAGAGTTTGAGGTTTAAGAGTTAGGAGAAGTCAATCAGAGGGAGAAATCTACAGTGTCAGGCCCTACAGTCTTTGGAGGGCTCAGTAAGCCCTCATTGCTTTCCAGACTACAGTCAGAACCATGTGGTTCATAAACACTGCCCTATGGCTTGTTAAAACTCAAGTATCAATGTAACACGGGCTAACCCACATAACCTGAGAAGGTGACAAAATAAAAGACTGCCAAGTAGTGTAAGTGTAAAGGTATTTTAAAATCTTAATTAATATATTTTATGTTTGGAGAAGGTTTAGGTTTAGAGGAAAATCAAGGGTAAAGTACAGAGTTCCTATATCACCCCTGACTCCCCTCCATGGTTTCTAAAGCATCTTTTTAAAAATATAAATTTATGTATTTATTTTTAATTTTTTAAATATTTTTATTTATTTCTAGGAGAGAGAGAGAGACAGCGTGAGCAGGGGAGGGTCAGAGAGAGAGGGAGACACAGACTCTGAAACAGGCTCCAGGCTCTGAGCTGGCAGTCAGCACAGAGCCCGACGCGGGGCTCAGAATCCACCAAACGCGAGATCATGACCTAAGCGAAAGTCGGATGCTTAACCGACTAAGCCACCCAGGCATTCTTAATTGGAAGTCTGAAGGCATTTTCAGCAAGTCAAATAACCGTAAAGTTTCGCAAACGACCTTCAGAACGAATGGCATGTTTGTCCACCTATTTACCTGATGTTTTTCTCTAAGTTGACTCGTATTGACTCATTTGGTTTTCCTTAGACTCATTCTAAGCAATGATATTCTCAAATCAACTGTTTATGGTACTAGCTACATTTTTCTAAAACATATTACATAAATACTTAATTATTAAAATTTGTAAACGTATCCAACCATGTACCATGTAATAATACTCCACTTTCATTACTCTAGTGGGAAGTGAATACTTGGGGGAAAGAATTGTTATAAATGACAAGTAATGCATGCAGGCATATTAAAAATTAAATTAGATAGCTCAGGAAATTAATTATAATTTATAATATTTCCCTCGTGGTAAAATGCATTCCAAACATCTGAATTATAAACCAACTTTTTGGGAAAAAAAACTACTTATAAATGAGAAGGCACCTGATAATTGATACATACTTAGCATATGAACAATTGAGTTTATTTTGCTGATTCACAACTCACAAGTAATTTTTTTTTTTT
>NW_024085189.1:0-1322 GCF_003009895.1 Hyaena hyaena | reverse complement strand
ATGCTTTTTTTGCATCTATTGACAGGATCATATGACTTTTATCTTTTCTTTTGTTGATGCGATGTATCACATTGATTGATTTGCAAATATTGAACCAGCCCTGTAACCCAGGAATGAATCCCACTTGATCTTGGTGGATAATTCCTTTTATGTGCTGTTGATTTCGATTTGCAAGTATCTTGTTGAGGATTTTTGCATCTGTATTCATCAAGGATATTGGCCTGTAGTTCTTTTTTGCTGAGTCTCTGTCTGGCTTGGGAATCAGAGTGATGCTGGCTTCATAAAATGAGTCCGGAAGTTTCCCTTCGATTTCTATTTTTTTTTAATAGTTTGAGAACAATGGGTATTAATTCTGTTTGAAATGTCTGGTAGAATTCCCCAGGGAAGATATCTGGCCCGGGGCTCTTATTTGTTGGGAGATTTTTGATAACTGATTCGATTTTCAGTTGTTATGCGTCTGTTCAGGTTTTCTATCTTTTCCCGTGTGAATTTTGGTAGTGAGTGTGTGTTTAGGAATTTGTCCATCTCTTCTAAGTTGTCCAGTTTGTTGGCAGATAGTTTTTCATAGTATTTCCTGATAATTGCTCGTATTTCTGAGGGGTTGGTTGTAATCAGTCCGTTTTCATTCATAATTTTGTCTATTTGGGTGCTCTCTCTTTTCTTTTAGATAAGCCTGGCTAGAGGTTTGTCAATTTTGTTTATTTTTTCAAAAAAAACCTATTCTTGGTCTTATTGATCTGTTCAACTGTTTCTTTGGTTTCTATATTGTTTATTTCTGCCCCGATTTTTATCATTTCTCTTCTTCTACTGGGTTTGGGGTGCTCTTGTTGCTCTCCCTCTAGTTGCTTTAGGTGAGCTGTTAGATTTTGCACTTACGCTTTTTAATTTCTTGAAATAAACCTGGAGTGCAATATACTTTCCTCTTAGGACTGCTTTCGCCCCATCCCATAGGGTTTGGATTGTGGTATTCTCATTTTCATTTGTTTCCATATATTTTTAAATGTCTTTTCCAATTGCCTGATTGGCCCATTCTATCCTTAGTAGGGTGTTCTTTAGCCTCCATGTTTTGGGGGGTTTTCCAGACTTTTTCCTGTGATTGATTTTGAATTTCATAGCATTTTGATCTGAAAGTGTACATGGTATGATCTCAATTCTTTTATATTTATTGAGGGCTGCTTTATGTCCCTGTATGTGATCTATCTTGGAGAATATGCCATGCGCACTTGAGAAGAATGTGAATTCCATAGCCTCAGGATGTAGAGTTCTAAATATATCTGTCAAATCCATATGGTCCAATGTGTCATTTAAGTCCATTGTGTCTT
>NW_024085188.1:0-1323 GCF_003009895.1 Hyaena hyaena | reverse complement strand
CAGACCGAAACAGGCTCCAGGCTCTGAGCTGGCAGTCAGCACAGAGCCCGACGCGGGGCCCGAACCCACGAACCGCGAGATCATGACCTAAGCGAAAGTCGGACGCTTAACCGACTAAGCCACCCAGGCGCCCCTCTAGTATCTTTTTTTAAAAAGTGGGTTGGAGTCCACAGATTTTGACATATAGCTGATTTGTGTTATCAAATTTATTCTCTCAGAGATCAGGATGGCTATTGCTGTGGATTGCTCACCCACATTAATTTACACTCTACAAAGTCCTACATTAGGCAGACCCAGTCCCTGCTTTCATACCCTAGTTTGCTGGGCCTGCTGGCTGTTCCCAATTAATGCCACACACATTTTGTCTTAAGGCATCTGAATTTTCAGTCCCCTCCCTTCCCCTAATATCTACCTGGCTCATCTTTTTTAGATCCGTGTAGGCCTCTGATCAGGTAACACCTTTTAAGTTATCTATTTACCCTTTATTGAAAATAAGAGCCCCCATTATGCTGTATAGCTGCTCTATTTTCTGCCGAAGATATTTATCACCTAACCTGTTGTATGTTTCTGTAGTTCTGTCTCTCTTCCCTGAGTAACTTCCATGAAGGCGGATTTTCTAGGTTGCATCCGCTGTTGGGTCCTGAGCTGCTAGAAGAGTGAATTAAATGAACACATGCGTTCCGAAGAAACAGGAGCAAGGACTTACAATATGGGATTCAGTAAATCCTGCCAACTTTTAATCTGTGAATCAGACTAACTCCCTTTGGGATGAAATCCTAAAGGGTAATGACTGCTAAGAATTCCATCACCTGCTGAAAATTTAGTTAGATCACTTAAGAATCAGGCTGTCCTTTCCCAGAACTCTTCTACTGTACTCAAATAGCTAATTTATTCGTGAATAGTCACTGTATTCCATACTTTTGGCTGCCTAAAACTAGTAACGGATAATGTATTTAAATGGGTTCAGGAATTTGCTGGACTCCATTAAATTGCTGGACAAGCCTGTCCCGAACCCGCTGCCCCCTGCCCATCTCGAAGTTGTCCTTCCTGTAGATCAGACTACATATAGTATTACTAGTACAATATGATCCTAAGTCTCCCACGATCAAGTTTTCTGGATTGTCACCAAAACCTGAGAATAGAGCAGATTGTGTAGCAGCTTTCTCCGTGTAGTGTAAGTGGCTCTGAAAAGAGCCTTTGTTTGGCAGCGTCCCTAAACTTACTCCTCACTTGGCCTTGTGGTGGCTCTCGGTCTTCTTGGGCAGCAGCACGGCCTGGATGTTGGGCAGGACGCCGCCCTGCGCGATGGTGACGCGGCCCAGC
>NW_024085187.1:0-1323 GCF_003009895.1 Hyaena hyaena | reverse complement strand
CACTACCAAAACTCAAACAGAAAGAAATAGAAAATTTGAACAGACCATAACCAGCAAAGAAATTGAATCAGTTATCAAAAATCTCCCAACAAATAAGAGTCTTGGGCCAGTTGGCTTCCCAAAGGAATTCTTCTACCAGACATTTAAAGCAGAGTTAATACTTATTCTTCTCAAGATGTTCCAAAAAATAGAAATGGAAGGAAAGCTTATGAACTTATTTTATGAAGCCAGCATTACCTCAATTCCAAAACCAGACAAAGACCCCACTAAAAAGGAGAATTATAGGTGAACATGATGAACATGGATGCAAAAATTCTCAAATAGATACTAGCAAATCAAATTCAACAGCGTGATAAAAGAATTATTCACATGATCAAGTGGGATTCATTCCTGGGCTGCAGGGCTGGTTCAATATTCACAAATCAATCCGTGTGATACATCACATTAATAGAAGAAAGGATAAGAACCATATGATCCTGTTAATAGATGCAGAAAAAGCATTTGACCAAATACAGAATCTTTTCTTAATAAAGACCCTCAAGAAAGTTGGGATAGAAAGAATATACCTTAGCATCATAGAAGTATATATAAAAGGCCCACAGTTAATATGATGCTCAATGGGGAAAAACAGCTTTCCCCCTGAGATCGGGAACACGACAGGGATGCCCACTCTCACCACTGTTGTTTAACATAGTGTTGGAAGTCTTAGGCTCAGCAGACAATAAAATGAAATAAAAGGGATCCAAATTGGCAAAGAAGTCAAATTTCACTTTTCACAGATGACATGATACTCTTCATGGAAAACCCGAAAGACTCCACCAAAAGGCTGCTAGAACTGATAGATGGATTCAGCAAACTTGCAGGGTAAAAAAATCAATGTACAGAAATCGGTTGCATTTCCAGACACCAATAATGAAGCAACAGAAAGAGAAATAAGGAAACTGATTCCATTTACAATTGTATCAAGAACCATAAAATACGTAGGAATAAACCTAACGAAAGCCGTAAAAGATCTGTACACTGAAAACTACAAAAAGCTTATGAAGGAAATTGAGGAAGACACAAAGAAATGAAAAAAACATTCCATGCTTATGGATTGGAAGAACAAATATTGTTAAAATGTCTATACTACTCAGAGCAATCTACACATTCAATGCAATCCCAATCAAAATAGCACCAGGATTCTTCACGGAGCTAGTACAAACAATCCTAAAATTTGTATGGAACCACGAAAGAGCCCGAATAGCCAAAGTAATGTTGAAAAAGAAGACCAGGGGCGCCTGGGTGGCTTAGTCGGTGAAGCGTCCGACTTTCGCTTAGGTC
>NW_024085186.1:0-1323 GCF_003009895.1 Hyaena hyaena | reverse complement strand
TTTCATTCATGATTTTGTGTATTTGAGTGCTCTCTCTTTTCTTTTTGAGAAGCCTGGCTAGAAGTTTGTCAACTTTGTTTATTTTTTCAAAAAACCAACTCTTGGTTTCATTGATCTGTTCAACTGTTTCTTTGGTTTCTATTCTGTTTATTGCTGCCCTGATTTTTATTATTTCTCTTCTTCTATTGGGTTTGGGGTGCTCTTGCTGCTCTCTCTCTCTCCAGTTGCTTTAGGTGTGCTGTTAGATTTTGAACTTGCACTTTTTCTAAATTCTTGAAATAGGCCTGGAGTGCAATGTACTTTCCTCTTAGGACTGCTTTCACTGTATTCCAAGTGTTTGGATTGTTGTATTCTTACTTTCATTTGTTTCCATATATTTTTTAATTTCTTTAATGTCTGATTGGCCCATTCGTTGTTTAGTAGGGTTTTCTTTAACCTCCATATTTTGGGTTTTTTTTTTTTTTCCAAATTTCTTCCCGTGGTTGATTTCGAGTTTCATAGCATTGTGATCTAAAAGTGTGCATGGTATGATCTCAATTCTTTTATATTTATTGAGGGCTGCTTTATGTCCCAGTACGTGATCTATCTTGGACAATGTGCCATGCACATTTGAGAAGAAAGTGAATTCCATGGCCTCAGGAAGTAGAGTTCTCAATATATCTGTCAAATCCATCTGGTCCAATGTATCATTTAAATCCATTGTGTCTTTATTGATTTTCTGTCTAGCTGATCTGTCCATTGCTTAAGCGGAGTATTAAAGTCCCCTGCTTTCAGCATGTTCTTATCGATAAGAGTGTTGCTATTTGTGATTAACTCTTTTATGTATTTATGTGCTCCCGTATTTGGTGCATAGACATTTATAATTGTTAGCTTTTCCTGATGGATCGACCCTTTAATTATTTATAATGCCCTTCTTCATCCCTTGTTACTGTTTTTACTTTAAAGTCCAGTTTGTTTGATATAAGTATAGCTACTCCACCTTTTTTTTTTTTTGACTTCTAGTAGCATGATAGATATTTCTCCATCCATTTCCTTTCAATCTGAAGGTGTCCTCCTGTCTAAAATGAGTTTCTTGTAGACAGCAAGTAGATGGATTTTGTTTTTTATCCATTCTGCTATCCTATGTCTTTTGATTGGGGCATTTAGTCCATTTACATTCAGTGTTCTTATTGAAATATATGGGGTTAAAGTCGTTTCGTTTGTGGGATTTATGCTTGTGGTGGTGTCTGTAGCATCTTGTGATCTTTGCAACATTTACCTAAGAGAGTCACCCTCAGGATTTCTTGTAAGGCTGGCTTAGTGGTGACAAATTCTTTCAATTTC
>NW_024085185.1:0-1323 GCF_003009895.1 Hyaena hyaena | reverse complement strand
TGTTTTTCCATTTCTTTGTGTCTTCTTCAATTTCCTTCATAAGTTTTCTATAGTTTTCATCATACAGATCTCCTGTATCCTTGGTTAGGTTTATTCCTAGGTACTTTATGGTTTTTTGTGCAATTGTGAATGGGATCAGCTTCTTGAATTCTCTTTCTGTTGCTTCATTGTTGGTGTATAAAAATGCAACCGATTTCTGTACGTTGATTTCTTTCTCTGCAACTTTGCTGAATTCTTCGATCAGTTCTAGTAGGCTTCTGGTGGAGTCTGCTGGGTTTTCTATGTAGAGTATCATGTCGTCTGCTAAAAGTGAAAGTTTGACTTTCTCTTTGCCAGTTCTGATGACTTTGATTTCCGTTTGTTGTCTGATGGCTGATGCTAGGACTTCCACACTATGTTAAACAACAGTGGTGAGAGTGGACATCCCTGTCGTGGTCCTGATCTCAGGGAGAAAGCTCTGAGTTTTTCCCCGTTGAGGATGATGTTAGCTGAAGGCTTTTCATAGATGGCTTTGATGATGTTTAAGTAGGTTCCTTCTATCCCGACTTTCTCTAGTGTCTTTATTAAGAAGGGATGCTGTATTTTGTCAAATGCTTTTTCTGCATCTATTGACAGGATCATATGGTTTTTATCTTTTCTTTTATTGATATGATGTATCACATTGATTGTTTTGCGAATGTTGAACCAGCCCTGTAACCCAGGAATGAATCCCACTTGATCTTGATGGATAACACTTTTTATGTACTGCTGGATTCGATTTGCAAGGATCTTGTTGAGAATTTTTGCATCCGTATTCATCAAGGATATTGGCCTGTAGTTCTCTTTTTTAGCTGGATCTCTGTATGGCTTGGGAATGAGAGTGATGCTGGCTTCATAGAATGAGTCTGGGAGTTTTCCTTTGATTTCTATTTTTTGGAATAGGTTGAGAAGAATTGGTATTAATTCTGTTTTTAACGTCTGGTCGAATTCCCCATGGAAGTCATCAGGTCCTGGACTCTTATTTGTTGGGAGATTTCTGATCACTGATTTGATTTTCTCACTACTTATGGGTCTGTTCAGAATTCCTATCTTTTCCCGTGTGAATTTTGGTAGTGAATGTGTGTTTAGGAATTTGTCCATTTCTTCTAAGTTGTCCAATTTGTTGGCATATAATTTTTCATAATATTCCCTGAATATTGCCTCTATTTCTGAAGGGTTGGTTGTTATAATTCCATTGTCTTTTTCTTTCTTTTTTTTTTACAAATAGTTTATTGTCAAGTTGGTTTCCATATAACACCCAGTGCTCATCCCCACAAGTGCCCCCTCTCCGTGCCCATCCCCCCT
>NW_024085184.1:0-1323 GCF_003009895.1 Hyaena hyaena | reverse complement strand
CAGGGGTGCCTGGGTGGCTCAGTGGGTTAAGCATCTGACTTAGGCTCAGGTCATGATCTCAAGGTTCCTGGGTTCCAGCCCTGCGTCGGGCTCTGTGCTGACAGCTAGCTCAGAGCCTGGAGCCTGCTTTGGATTCTTTGTCTCCCTCTCTCTCTGATCCTCTCCTGCTCATGCTGCCTCTCTCTCCTCTCCTCTCTCCGTCTCAGAAATTAAAAAAAAATAAAAATTAAAAAGAATACGATAAATATGTATTGAAGATCTAACTGTGAGACCTGAAATCATAAAGCTTCTATAAGAAAACAGAGGCAGTAATCTCTTGGATATTAGCTTTAGCATCATATTTATGAACGTGTCGACTAAGGCCAGAAAAAAAAGAAAAAATAATACTAGTACTACATTAAGGTAAAAAATATCAACAGATAAGAAAACCATTAACAAAGTATAAAGACAAACCCTTGAATGAGAGAAGTTTGCAAATAATGTATCCAAGAAGAAGATAATATCCAAATATGCAAAGAATTTATATAGCACCAAAAAACCCAAAACCAATCTGATTTAAAAATGGACAGAGGACTTGAATGGACATTTTTCTAAAGAAAACAGATGATCAACATACATATGATAACAGATTCAACATCAGTAATCATAAACAATTTGCAAATCAAATACACTATGGGATTATCACCTTACACCTGTCAGAATGGCTAGTTTCAAAACGACAAGAAATAACATGTGTCAACGAGAGGACCAGTGTAGAATGTACGCTGGTGGAAACGTTGTGGACAACTACAAAACCATTGAGGATAATCTGCAAAAATTTAAAAATAGAAATACCATGTGATCCATAATCTAACGCTGTGTACTTACCTTCCCAAGTGAAAATGCTTTTTTTTTTTTTTTTTAGTTTCAAGTCTTTATTTAAACTCCAGTAAGTGGAAATACAGTGTAATATTGGTTTCAGGAGTAGATTTTAGTGACTCATCACTTACATAGACACCCATTTCTCATCACGACCAGTGCCCTCATTAATACCATCACTCATTTAACCCATTGGTCAGCCCACCTCCCCTCCAGCAACCTTTACTTTGTTGTCTACCTAAGAATCGATTTTATGATTTGCCTATGTTTTCCCTTCCTATGTTCATTTGTTTTGTTTCTTAAATCCCACTTATGAGTGAAATTATATCGTATTCACCTTTCTCTGAATGACTTATTTCATCTTGCATGATAATCTCTAGGTACACCCATAACTTTCCAAAGGGCAAGATTTCCTTCTTTTTATTGGTGGATAATATTTTATTATATATATATATATATATATAT
>NW_024085183.1:0-1323 GCF_003009895.1 Hyaena hyaena | reverse complement strand
GTGCTGCTATGAACATTGGGGTACATGTGCTCCTATGCCTCAGCATTTCTGTATCCCTTGGGTAAATTCCTAGCAGTGCTATTGCTGGGTCATAGGGGAGTTCTATTGTTAGTTTCCTGAGGAACCTCCACACTGTTTTCCAGAGGGGCTATTCCTAAGTATTTTATGTTTTTTTGTGCAATTGTGAATGGGATCAGTTTTTTTATTTCTCTTTCTGTTGCTTCATTATTGGTGTATAAAAATGCAACCAATTTCTGTACGTTGATTTTGTACCCTACAACTTGCTGAATTCATGGATCAGTTCTAGTGGGCTTCTGGTGGAGTCTGCCGGGTTTTCTATGTAGAGTATCATGTCATTGCAAAAAGTGAATTTTGACTTCATCTTTGCCACTTCTGATGCCTTTGATTTCCTTTTGTTGTCTGATGGCTGATGCTAGGACTTCTGGCACTGTGTTAAACAACAGTGGTGAGAGTGGACATCCCTGTCGGGTTCCTGATCTCAGGGGGAAAGCTCTCAGTTTTTCCCCGTTGAGGGTGACATTAGTCGTGGGCTTCCCATAAATGGCTTTTATGATGTATAAGTAAATTGCTTCTATCCCGATTTTCTCGAGGGTCTTTGTTAAGAAGGGATGCTATGTTTTGTCAAATGCTTTTTCTGCATCTATCGACAGGATCATATGATTTTTGTCTTTTCTTTTGTTGATGTGATGTATCACATTGATTGATTTGCAAATACTGAACCAGCCCTGTAACCCAGGAATGAATCCCACTTGATCATGGTGGATACTTCTTTTTATTTGCTGTTGAATTCGACTTGCAAGTATCCTGTTGTGGATTTCTGCATCCGTATTCATCAAGGATATTGGCCTGTATTTCCCTTTTATTGCTTGGTCTCTGTCAGGCTTTACAACCAAAGTGATACTGGCTTCGTAGAATGAGTCCGGAAGTTTTCCTTTGATTTCTATTTTTTGGAATAGTTTGAGGAGAATGTGTACTCATTCTGTTTTAAATGTCTGTTAGAATTCCCCAGGGAAGCCATCTGGCCCAGGGCTCTTATTTGTTGGGGGATTTTTGATAACTGATTCAATTTCTTCACTAGTTATGGATCTGTTTAGATTTTCTAACTTTCCTGTGTGAATTTTGGTAGTGGCTGTGTGTTTAGGAATTTGTCCATTTTTATAGGTTGTCCAGTTTGTTAGCATATAATTTTTCATAGTATTCCCTGATAATTGCTTGTATTTCTGAGGGGTTGGTGGTAATAAGTCCATTTTCATTCAAGATTTTGTCTATTTGAGTGCTCTCTCTTTTCTTTTTGAGAAGCCT
>NW_024085182.1:0-1323 GCF_003009895.1 Hyaena hyaena | reverse complement strand
CCTGCCTTGAAGGACTGAGGAAAGGCGACCAGGTCAACAGCTCACCCCGCTCCCCAGTGAGGCCTCTGTCACCCTGTCCATCTCTGCCTGATCCCCTCTCTGGGCCGGAGGTGTAGTCATCCCTGTCAGTCAGGTGGAGAATCTCTGAGAGTCAGGATAGGTGGTGCTGGGGACCCTGTGAGGCACTGGTCCATCCCTGGGAGCACTCCCATCCCATCTGGTCCCCCCACAGAGCACTCCCAGCAGCAGCACCTGCCTGCCTCCCCTCCTGCTGTAGGACCCTGAGTAAGTCACCTGCCACCGTGCACCTGAGATTTCTCCTGAGCCAGAGAGGATGCTCATAACGGACTGACCTCCTCAAGGTACTCATGGGGTTAAATGAAACAACACATGAATCAGTGTCTAGCATTATGTACTCAACCAATGACAGCTATAATAAAGAGGAAGTCTAGGGGCTCCAGGGTGGCTCAGTTGGTGAAGCATCTGACCTCGGCTCAGATCATGTTCTCGAGGTTCGTGAGTTCAAGCCCCACATGGGGCTCTGTGCTGACAGCTTAGAGTCTGGAGGCTGTTTGGATTCTGTGTTCCGTCTGTCTCTTCCATCCCCTGCTTGGACTCTCTCTCTCTCTCTCGCAAAAATAAATAAACATTTAAACAAATTTAAAGAGGAAATGTAGAGTGGTCTGTCTGACACAGTCGATGGAGGTTGAGACACTTGACCTTGGGATGGTGAGTTCAAGCCCTACTTTGGGTGTTGAACCTACAGAAAAAATAGTCTAAGGTTTGTTACCTTCAATTAAAAAAAAATAATGGCACTGGAAATAACTTTTCTGTGTTCTCTCTGGAAGATAGCTCCTATGATAAAGACAGTACTATACACACATGATAAAATTGGAGCAAAAGTGTCCAGAAAAAAAAGTCTCCCTCCTCCCTTGTTTCCCCAGCCCCTCTTCTGGAGGGAACCCGTCCATGTGTTCACAGTTCACTGTAGCTACTGTGCTTCTCAAAGCTACTTTGTATCAACAATCCAGACACATCAGTATTTTCTGCGCCACTAAGTAACATCACTGTAAAGAAGTATCCTGGGGGCAGGCTGGTGGTGCAGTGGGTCAGCCTCTGACTCCTGATCTGTGCTCAGGCCATGAATTCGTGCCTTTTGTGTCTTTCCAAAAGATATTTGCCAGTCCCAAGAACATCTAGATTTCTCCATGTTGTCGCGTCGCAGTTTCCTGATTCTTCATTTATATGGAGGTCCTGATCCACAAGTTAATATTGTGAAGATGTGAGCTCAGTGTCTTGGTTCTTTCTTTTTTTCTCTTTCTT
>NW_024085181.1:0-1323 GCF_003009895.1 Hyaena hyaena | reverse complement strand
TCTCTCCTTCCCTCCCAGGAACACCAATCCTTATATCTTGCACAGGAAAGATAAGAACCCTCAAAACCATGGATTTAAAATTAATGGGGATTGAGGCACCTGGGTGGCTTAGTCAGTTAAGATTTGACTCTCCTTTTGGGCTCAGGTCATGATCTCACACTTTATGAGACTGAGACATGCTGTTAGCACAGATCCTGCTTGGAAACACTTTCTCCCTTTTTCTCTGTCCCTCCTCGCTGTGTGCTTCCTCTTCCTCTCTCTTGAAATAAATAAATAAACTTAAAAAATAAAATAAAATCAATGGGGATTAAGTTCAAGAAAAACGTAATAAAACTATAGGTTTTGGAAAACAGCCCCTTAAGGGCCATGCATGTAGCATCCAAATGAAAACCAGCACAAAACCGCCACTTTGAAAAGTGCATTGAGCATAAATAAAAGAGACACATTTGCTAACCTTAAAGCATTTGCCATGGAGACAGGAAATAGCTGGGACTCTCCCTGGGAACTGAGACAGTAGAAGGAACCATGCTGTGATATTCGACTTACTGATCCTGCCACTTGAATTCTACCTTCAACTTGATAACACCAGTAGTTATGCTCTGCTGAGAGCACCACCCACCAATATAGCACAGCATCCAGAGACACCCATCACACCAAGCAGTGAACCATCCCTACCTTCCATGCAGAAGAAGAATCATGAGAATATCCTACAGTCAGGCAGGGCCCATCCTTGCCACCAATGTGTTACAGCATCTGAAGCCTCATCCTACAGCCGAACTGTGTGTCAACACCACCACCAACATGTCACACCTGCTGCCCTGCCTTAGGAAGAGCGTGCAAACATCCCACAAATGGACAACACCAGCACCTGGCTCTGGTGGCCAAGAGACTTTGGGCTTCCAGCCCCCACAGGACATCTCCTGCATAAGGTCACTGCCTGAAGACTGAGAAACGGACCCCTGGGGGGCTCAGTCAGTTGAACATCTGTTTCCTGTACAATAAAAAGTGTTTTCCCTCCCTTATGACTTCTTTCATGTTTTTTTTAATTTGTTTTTTATTTTTTATCAGATTGAATATCACATGCCTAGGTGTAATGCTTAAGGTACTTATTTTTTCCATGTTCTCTAAGTTTCCTTTATCTGTGTTTTGGGGTCTGCCATTAATTTTGGGAAATTCTCAGCCATTATTTCTACAAATGTATCTTATATAATTTTACCTCTTTCTTCTCCTTTTGGTGTTCTTATCACATGTATATAACACCTTTCTGTAATTGTCTCACAGTCCTTAGTTATTCATAACTTTTACACTAAGTTTCAGTTTTGA
>NW_024085180.1:0-1324 GCF_003009895.1 Hyaena hyaena | reverse complement strand
GATTAAAAGCTTCTGCACAGCCAAGGAAACAACCCAGAAAATTAATAGGCAACCAATGGAATGGGAAAAGATAGTTGCAAATGACATATCAGATAGAGGGTTAATATCCAGAATCTATAAGGAACTCACCAAACTACACGCCCGAAAAACAAGCGCCCCATATTTCTTATATCTTCTTAATAGAGTAAAACTATTTCCCAGTAGATATTGATCATTTTTATCTCTAATAATTCTTTTTGTTTTAGAGTTTATTTGCCTGCAGAAAATATAGCTACAGTATTAATATTAGTATAGTATTAGTGTTTCTTTTTTTTGTCATTTTCCATACTTTTGCTTTCATCTTTTCTTTGCCTTTCATTCACTGGAAATAGATTTTTTAAAACTCCCTCTTTTTGCTAGAGTGTTCAATCCACTTATATTTGTTGTTGTCGATACAGTAGAATATTTCCTACCATCTCATTTTGTGCTTCCCATTTGTCATCGCTCTCCTTATCATCTGTTCCTCTTTTCTTATCTTTCTGTTGATTAGCTAAAATGTTTTCCCCACTCTATTTTTCCTTCTATAAAATGTAAATACTCGATTTCTTACAATTTTAAAAAGTACGTTTAACCTGACAAAATCCACAGTTATTCATTTGTCTGAGCTATAACTCACCTATCAGTGAGCTGCCCTACTGCTAGGTGCCTATCAGTGTCCACATAGGCAGTTTTAGGTTCTGGAGAAATCTATGATCATCAAGTAACCTGTGCCTTCACAATGGTCTAGTTATGCTGTGCCCATGCTTACACCTCATTCAGGGCCTTGCAGGAGCCAGAGGTGGAAATAAGGGTACAGACGTGTAACCAAATGTTTTAGAGATGGAAATACTGCTCCCTTTGCTCTTTAAAGTCCTCCCACGTGTTTCCCATGTGTGTGTCCACACTTTGAGAAATTTTCAGTCCACCGAGGATTTCTAGTACCACCGAGGATTTCCAGTACCTTCATAGATGTCAAAGCCAATGTTTTGGAAGGTCCCAGGTTCTGGTCCTCCATCTTCTTCATGCCACTTGTACAACTGAGTCACTTTAGACTTCTGCCTATTGACAGAAACACCCCCAGAGAGATTCCATTATAAGCAGAGGACAAGCATGCAGATTTGGAGACTGGCTATGTCCCTGCTTTCGCCCGTCCTCCCCCCCACTGTCCACCCTGAGGATGAATGATTGAAGGCAGAGTAACTAAGAAAGGAGGAGGAGCCGGAGGCAAGTGGGAAAGGTGACAGCAGTTACTCACCTGTTCACCTCTTTCTTGGAACGGAACATGAACAGCAAGAGAACAGCAAGG
>NW_024085179.1:0-1324 GCF_003009895.1 Hyaena hyaena | reverse complement strand
ATTTGCCCAAGAGAAATTTCATAACAAAGGAGCACCTCTACACCCACCCAGCTCCACCCTGGTGATAGTGGGGACTTCTAAAACTTCAGACTTTAGCTCTGCTGCTTATAAAAGTTTTGATAATCAGCCCATCTCATTTTTCCTCTCAGTTGTTTTGAGGAAGTGTTTTCTTGTGCAATGCCCTGCATCCTGCTCTCTGTGTCTCTGTCTCTGTCTCTCCACTCCCCCCACATTCCTAACTAAGACCTTGGAATAAAAAAGCAAATTAAATGTGAAAATGTGTGGTATGTTTTAAGGTGATAAATACCATATTCTGCAGAGAAAATAGAGCAGCAAAGAAGACTGTATGTTTCTCACTGGGGGTGAATTTCTAAATATAATCATCCAAAATGTTATCATGAGAATATAATTTTTAAAGAAGGACCCAAAGGAAGGAAAAGAGTAATCCACGCACATATCTGGGGGAAGAGCATTACAGGAAAAGAAATGTGTGAATGCGAAGAACCTGAGGCAGAACATGTCTGTTATAGGGAGGAAGAGCAAGGAAACCAGCATTACTCTGGTAAAAACATTAAAACTATTTTTCCTATGGGCACCTGGGTGGCTCAGTCATTTAAGCATGTGACTGTTTTGGCTCTGGTCATGTTCTCATGAGATCAAGCCCCACATCAGGCTCCATGAGCTGACAGCTCAGAACCCGCATGGGATTCTGTTTCTCCCTTTCTCTATGCTCCTTCCTGCTCTCTAAAAATAAATAAATAAATAAACTTTTAAAAAAACCAACTAGTTTTTCTAACAATTATAGAAAGAAGAATTAATATCAATGCTTCACAATATCTTCCCAAAAATAGAGAAAAACTACCAAACTTATTTATAAGGCCTGGAATAACCTGATCAAAATCCAACAAGGACACTGCAAGAAAGGAATACTACAGACTATTATTCTTGATGAGGATAAATGCAAACATCCCCCTCAACATATTAGCATATTGTTGAATTCTATAGTATATTAAAGGATCATCTGCCCGAGTTCTGCTCCAGGAGGTCCAGGGTTCCCTGAAGGATGGACGTTATCAGTGACAGAGGGATGAGCGAGCCACCAGATATTTTTGGTCACCAGGCAGGCATCTCTGCTCTGACTGAGCCTTAGCTATATTTTATGATTAAGTGTTTGGGAGACAGCACAGAGTGGCATTTGCCTTAGACAATGATTTTTGATGACAAATTTCTTTGATATGTAAAAATCTCCCAGAACATAGATTTGTAGAAGACTCATGCATAACCTTTATCAATAGTGATTGAGGTAGGTGATTTAGATGCTTAT
>NW_024085178.1:0-1325 GCF_003009895.1 Hyaena hyaena | reverse complement strand
GAGCCTTAAGTACATTTTAGTGAGAGTAGACAGTAGGTTCTTTGTATAAGCAAGGTTAGAGTTGGGAAAGGTTGACAAAACATGAGAGAAAAGAGTGGTGACATGCTCAGTTTTTGACAAGATGTGGCATTGCATGAATTCTTTTCTTGTTTATGCTGAGGCTAGAGTCTGATAAGTCTGATGTAACAAATGTGGATGTAAGTTGATTTTCTCTCTATGCCTCTTTCATGCTTTTGATGTAAATTTCCCATTAAGCACTGCTTTTGATAAGTTGTGTTTTTATTTTTAAAAATTTGCAAAATAAATTTCAAATGTCTTCTTTGACCCATATTTTATTTACAAGGGTTGCTTAGTCACTAAGTATTTTGGGACTGTATCTTTATGTTGTTGATTTCTAGCTTAATTCCATTGTGGTCCTACAGCAGACATTGTATGATGTCTAGTCTTCCAAATTGGTCAAAGTGTGTTTTGTGGACAGAATGCCTGATGAGCTTGAAAAGAAAATGTATATGCTACTGTTGACTGAAGTAGTCGGTAGACGTCCATTATATCCAGTTGATTGGTGGTGATGTTGAGTTCAACTGTATTTCTACTGATTTTCTACCTGCTGGATCTGTCCATTTATGAGGGATAGGTTTTGAAGTCTTCAACTATAACAGTGAATTCATCTATTCCTCTTCTTCTAATGTGGTCCTTCTTGGTCTCTGCTGTCCAGGGTGGTACTTAAGCCTCAACTTCATGTCCTGGTATTTCACATGGTATTTTCCACTAATAAGTGGAAAGTGTGGTCTTCTGGTAAGAGAACTGGAGTTGGGAATGATTTATGTTGCTATCTTGATGACACCAGTCCACAAATATCTTGCCATTTGTGACTTGACCTATTATCCTTAATGGTATCTTTTGATGTCTTAATGGTGTCTTTTGATGATGGAATTTTTTTTAAAATGCTGAATGTTGAGCTTTTAATCAATCTTCTTTATAATTATAATTTTAATTACTTACAAAATCATTTTAAATGCAAGACACTAAAGATATTCTCTACTATCTTCTAGGAGATTTTATGTTCTACTCTATTTCTTTAAATTGTTTATTGTCAAGTTGGTTTCCATATAACACTATTTTTAAATATTTCTTTATTTTTGGGAGAGTGCAAGTGGAGAGGGGCAGATAGGGTGGGGGCAGAGTACTGAAGCAGGCTGTGCACTGACAGGCTGACAATTCAGCAAGTCTGATGTGAGGCTTGAGCTCACGAACGGGGAGATCATGACCTCAGCTGAAGTTGAACACTCAACCGACTGAGCCACTCAAGTTCCCCTCTTCCATTC
>NW_024085177.1:0-1325 GCF_003009895.1 Hyaena hyaena | reverse complement strand
GCTATTTCCACTTTTACTTTTTGGGGAACCATTATGCTGTTTCCCACAGTGGATGCACCAATCACCAACAAATGCAGAGGGGTTCTTTTTCTCTCCAAATCCCCACCAACCCTTTTGATTCTAGTCATTCTGACAGGTGTTGGGTGATATCTCATTGTGTTTTGATTTTCATTTGCATGATAATTAGGGGTGTTGAGCAGTTTTGTATTTGTCCGTTGGCCCTCTGTATGTTTTTTTTAGGAGAAATGTCTATTCAGGCCCCATGCCCATTTTTTTGGTGCTTTGTTTTTAAAGTTATTTATATATTTTTGACATTAACCCCTTATTGGATATATTGTTTGCAAATATCTTCTCCCACTCAGTGGATTGCCTTTGAATTTTGTTGGTGGCTCCCTTCACAAATTTTTATTTTCATGTCATCCCAATAGTTTGTTTTTACTTTTGTTTCCCTGGCCTGAGTAGAGATATCTAGAAAAAATGTTGTGACTGCTTATGTCAAAGTAATTACTGCCAGAGCCTTGGGAAGATGACAGTATAGGAGGAAACCAAGCTCACCTTGTCCCACACTTACAACTAGATATCACTCCAAAGACTGGCACAACAAACTCCACAACGAAATGCAGAGAATTTATTTTGCTGATGTCACACGTGCCCCACCCAGCTGCTTGCACACCGATGCCATGCACCCCCAGCTTCTACCACCCTCTGATGCACGCCATGGCCCAGCTGCCACCCAGTCTGGGGGGAGGGGATGGAGTCTGGCCTGGTCTAGTAACTCAGTTCAAATTTTGCTAACACCATCCCTCTGCCCCCAAGCCCGTCTGCAGTCATGACCCCTCAGAATTAACCTGCCCTCATCTCACTAACATCGCAGACAGCAAGCACTGATCACAATCAGCAAAAAGTCTATGCAGACATCTGGACTGAAAGGGAAACCACCTGAGACACAATAGCAGCACGCAAGCAACACA
Source organism: Hyaena hyaena (assembly GCF_003009895.1). Taxonomy (NCBI): domain Eukaryota; kingdom Metazoa; phylum Chordata; class Mammalia; order Carnivora; family Hyaenidae; genus Hyaena; species Hyaena hyaena. The sequence goes on along the minus strand of NW_024085177.1, from coordinate 354 downwards.
CATAGGAGACTCCCCTGAAGTGTCAGGTTCAGGTGAGCAGGGGACTCTGTACTGCAGGACACTATAGGACCTCTTTTCACAAAACCACTACTTTCAAGAGCAGAGGAAATAGCTGACCTTCTTCACACACAGAAACATGCACAGAGAGGTGGACAAAATGAAGAGACAGAGAAACACACCCCAAATAAAAGAACGAAACCAAATCACAACAGGAGACCTAAGCAAAGGAGAAATAAGTAATAAGCTTGATACAGAATTTCAAGTAATTATCACAATCATACTCGACCTCAGAAAAGGGTGGAGGGCATCATTGAGACCCTTGGCAAAGAGATAAAATATAACATATCAGAAAGG
>NW_024085176.1:0-1325 GCF_003009895.1 Hyaena hyaena | reverse complement strand
AGTTCTCCCAGCACCATGTGTTAAAGAGGCTGTCTTTTTTCCATTGGATACTCTTTGCCGCTTTGTCAAAGATTAGCTGACTATACATTAGTGGTTCCAATTCTGAGTTTTCTAGTCTATTCCATTGGTCTATGTGTCTGTTTTTGTGCCAATACCATACTGTCTTGATGATGACAGCTTTGTAGTAGAGGCTAAAGTCAGGGATGGTGATGCCTCCCATTTTGGTTTTCTTCTTCAATATTACTTTGGCTATTCAGGGTCTTTTGTGGCTCCATACAAATTTTAAGATAGTTTTTTCTAGTTTTGAGAAGAATGCTGGTGCAATTTTGATTGGGATTGCATTGAAGGTGTAGATTGTTTTGAGTAGTCATGACATTTTAACAATATTTATTCTTCTGATCCATAAGCATGGGATGTTTTTCCATTTCTTTGTGTCGTCTTCAATTTCCTTCCTAAGTTTTCTATAGTTTTCATCATACAGATCTCTTATAACTTTGGTTAGGTTTATTCCGAGGTATTTTATGGTTTTGTATGCAACTGTGAATGGGATCAATTTCTTGATTTCTCTTTCAGTTGCTTCGTTGGTGGTGTATAAAAATGCAACCGATTTCTGTATGTTGATTTTGTACCCTGCAACTTGGCTGAATTCACGGATCAGCTCTAGTAGGCTTCTGGTGGAGTCTGTCGGGTTTTCTATGTAGAACATCATGTCATCTGTGAAAAGTGAGAGTTTGACTTCTTTGCCAATTCTGATGCCTTTGATTTCCTTTTGTTGTCTGATGGCTGATGCTAGGACTTCCAGCACTATATTAAACAACAGTGATGAGAGTGAACATCCCTGTCGTGTTCCTAATCTCAGGGGGAAAGCTCTCAGTTTTTCCCCATTGAGGATGATGTTAGCTGAAGGCTTCTCATAGACGGCTTTTATGATGTTTAAGTAAGTTCCTTCTATCCTGAGTTTCTTGAGGGTCTTTATTAAGAAGGGATGCTGTATCTTGTCAATTGCTTTTTCTGCATCTATCGATAGGATCATATGGTTTTTATCTTTTCTTTTGTTAATGTGATGTATCACATTGATTGATTTGCGAATATTGAACCAGACCTGTAACCCAGAAATGAATCCCACTTGATCTTGGTGGATAATTCTTTTTATGTGCTGTTGGATTCAATTTGCATGTATCTTGTTGAGGATTTCTGCATCCATATTCATCAAGGATATTGGCCTGTAGTTCTCTTTTTTTGCTAGGTCTCTGTTTGGCTTGGGAATCAAAGTGTTACTGGCTTCGTAAACTGGGTCTGTAAGTTTTCCTTTGATTTCTATTTTT
>NW_024085175.1:0-1325 GCF_003009895.1 Hyaena hyaena | reverse complement strand
AAAAAAAAAAATCTGTATCTTTTAGAGATAGAGACTAAATATTTATGAAAAGATATGACATTCAAAATTTGATTTAAAACAAATAGAAGCAGAGTGGAGGAGAATGGGTAGGAATAGATAAAACAAGATTGGCCATGAGATGGTAATTATTAAAGATAAATGATGAGTTTACATGGTTCATTATACTATTTTCTTATGGTTGAAATTTTCCACAACAAAAAGTAAAAATAAATAAAGTAAGATAGAATTGCTAAAATCAACCCTGGAATTAATACTGGTGCAGACGATGATAAAAACACATTAGTAAATATTAAACGCCTGAAAACATTGCCTACAAACAAATCCTTGAAAAAAATATTCCATCTAAACAACAGATTAATAAAAGGTAAGAAGCAATGAAATCATTTAAGCACAGAATTAAAATTAAATGTCTGACGAAGCACTTCAAGAACGGCAATGTAAGGAATTATGAAGATCTGCTCCTCCCTAAAAGCAGTGAAAACACTAGTAAAAACTGTCAAAAATCAGTTTTTGGAACTCTAGAAATTGAGTTGCAACAATCTGAGGAGTGTTTATTCACAAAAAACAGCTGAATCTCAGCAAATAAGGCCAGCTCTGTGGTATTTTAACTTGTTTTACTCTCATCCTCTTCTCCCAAGTTAATGGTAGCCTTAAAAACCAACAGCCTCAAGACCACAATAGCTGTGAAAACCTAATAACCTAGCAACTGCCATAGGGGGCAGAATAGATTAGAACTCCCCAAAAGCCCTTTCCCCAGAGAACTGTCAATATTTGGCCTGTTGGGCAGTTCCTTGGAAAAGCTCCATTCTCAGGATTTCTCTTATTTGATTTGACTCAGGAAACACAATGTATGAACTACCCTGGGGCATGTCTCTTAAACAACCAGTAGCAACTGTTTAACACTGCAGCTGCCTCAGGCAGCAATACTAGGTGGGGCTAACAGGAGGCTGATCAAAAGTTTAAGAGGAAAAGCTGGGGAATAAGATACTCATGGGGGCCTTTAAAAAACTCTGAAGTTTTCCAGGGAATCCTGAAGGTCATGCAAATACACAGGACTGTAAGTATGATAAGGAAAGATCAGAAATGGTCCTAAAAGTTCACCTATGGCAGACACTGAGGCTGTGTATAAGCAGTAAGTGCTACCTAAGACACAGTTGTAAAGTATCTGCCCTAGGTTAAAGCCATGCCTCAACAAAAACACCCAGAGCCTGGGGCGCCTGGGTGGCTTAGTCGGTTAAGCGTCCGACTTTCGCTTAGGTCATGATCTCGCGGTTCGTAGGTTCGGGCCCCGCGTCGGGCTCTGT
>NW_024085174.1:0-1325 GCF_003009895.1 Hyaena hyaena | reverse complement strand
GGGGCTCGAACCCACGAACCGCGAGATCATGACCCAAGCGAAAGTTGGACGCTTAACCGACTAAGCCACCCAGGCGCCCCAATTCTTAAACTACATATTAACTAAAAATATGATAAGCTCCCTTAATACCTGTGGAATGATTGGTTGATTGGTTGCTATTCTTTTTAGTTAATATTTTTAACTCTTCCAGAAGTAGATAAAAAGAGACCTATCATGATGTATTATCCCTCAGATTAGTGAAATGCAGTTCCAGATTGCCAGTTTGATAAATTTAAGATCTTTTAAAATATAGTAAATTGACAGAAGAATAAAGAGATGTATTTCAATATAAAAACAGTAGTTGTGTTACCTATAAGAGGTAACACTATGACTCTATCTTCATTATTTCAAATTTTCCATGTAGGAGAGGAATTACTTTCAGAATCTAAAAAGAAATAAGTTAATTTCAAATAAGGCAATAAGGGAAAAATATATTTGGCTATTTAGTACATGTTTATTAATTTCCTTTTTTTGTCTAACAGTATAATTTTGGCCTTCATTGTATAATATAAAATTCAGATTTTAATCTCTTTTTAATTTAGAATAATATTAATCTCATAGGAAAGTTTAGCATGATTTTTAATTCACAGTACTAAATTATAAATTTTCCCTTAACTTAAGAACATTCCTATTTAATTCATTTATTTTTCTTTTTTCCCTACTTAATTTAAAACATGATTTTAAAATGAGCAGAAGACTGCTTGCTTGGCTATGTTTTTAGTCTAACATCATTAGTGTTTTCTTGCATCTCTGCTCATTGTTTAAAAGGAATGCTACTTTGTTAGCAGATCATTCAGATGTTTAATGGGCATTTGTGCAAAGTCTGACAAGTGAAAACAAAATTCCCCCAGAATCCAGTATCACAAAAGCTTTTGTTTCAAGCCACAAATTAGACAAATCTGTTTTTTTCCTAACACTCTGAACATTTATATCAAACAGCTCCAGTTTAAGTAAATATCCATTTCTTTAAAAAACAAAATTAATATTAGAATTCTTTTTGTTTGTAAAAAGAGCTAGATTCAACACATTCCAGATGTTGCAACTGGACTGCAGATGTATCCAAAATAACAATAAGGAAAATACATTTTTTGTTTTGATGCCAAGCAGAAACAATCGCCACTTAAGAATTCACGTTAAGGCCACAAAAAATTTCACTCTTGTACCAAGTAAATAAACACTATTGTTTTAGCAAAGTGCTTTAGGACATGATGTTATATAAATACCACACCTTCTTATCACAGGATGGGCATTTTTATTTTTTAATGTTATTTTATTTTATTTTTTTT
>NW_024085173.1:0-1325 GCF_003009895.1 Hyaena hyaena | reverse complement strand
CCCTCTGGAAAACAGTGTGGAGGTTCCTCAGGAAACTAACAATAGAACTCCCCTATGACCCAGCGATAGCACTGCTAGGAATTTACCCAAGGGATACAGAAATGCTGAGGCATAGGAGCACATGGACCCCAATGTTCATAGCAGCACTCTCCACAATAGCTAAAACATGGAAAGAGCCTAAGTGTCCATCAACGGACGAATGGATCAAGATGATGTGGTTTATCTATACCATGGAATACTATATGGCAATGAGAAAGAATTAAATCCGGCCATGTGTAGCAACATGGATGGACCTTGAGGGTGTTATGCTGAGAGAAATAAGTGAGGGAGAGAAGGACAAATATCATATGTTTGCACGTATAGGAGGATTATGAGGAACTTAACTGAGGAACAAGGGGGAGAAGAAGGGGGAAAATGGTGGGGGGAAGGGAGAGAGGCAAACCATGAGATATTCTTGAATGCTGACAAAAACTGAGGACTGATGGTTGTGGGGGGTAGGGGGGATGGGCATAGAGGAGGACACTTGTGGGGATGAGCACTGGGTGTTATGTGGAAACTAATTTGACAAGAAACTATTTGCAAAAAAAAAAAAAAAAAGCAATTTCAAATATCCTGTGCTCCATGGCATAACTAGAGCTTGAAATCGTATTACTGTTGGCTACAGGATTTACCATAAGTCATTTGGCTTGATTTTGCAGACAGTGATTTATGACTTTGTCATATTTCTGTGCAAATCTATCCAACTAAATTGGACTAGTACTGGTAAGCTTTTGTGGAAACAATACTCTGGCCCATTGAGAGCTCTCTGCTGCTTTCTGAGGGGAGTAGGGAGGGAAATACATCCCTAAAAGACACTGGAGCCTTGATTATGGTTTGATTTTGCCTAGAAACAAGGCTGTGTAGTCCACATAGGCTTTAGATCTCTTACAGAATTCTGACCATCTTTTTTATTCTCTCTTTTTTTTAAATTTTAATGTTTTATTTATTTTTGAGAGAGAGATAGAGACAGCGTGAGCAGAGGAGGCTCAGAGAGAGGGAGTCACAGAATCTGAAGATAGGCTGCAGGCTCTGAGGTAGCTGTCAGCACAGAGTCCATCGCGGGGTTCAAACCCACGAACCGTGAGATTATGACCTGAGTCAAAGTCAAACACTTAACTGACTGAGCCACCCAGGCTCCCCCATTCTCTCTCTTTTTTTTCTATCATATGTTTGCACGTATAGGAGGATTAGAAGGAACTTAGCGGAGGATCGTGGGGGAGAAGAAGGGGGGAAATTGTGGGGGAGAGGGAGGGAGGCAAACCATGAGATACTCTTGAATGCTGAGA
>NW_024085172.1:0-1326 GCF_003009895.1 Hyaena hyaena | reverse complement strand
ATAGGGGAGTTCTATTGTTAGTTTCCTGAGGAACCTCCACACTGTTTTCCAGAGGGGCTGTACCAGTTTACATTCCCACCAACAGTGTAGGAGGGTGCCCATTTCTCCACATCCTCGCCAGCATCTAGAGTCCTCTGATTTGCTCTTTTAGCCACTTTGACTGGCGTGAGGTGGTATCTCAGTGTGGTTTTGATTTGTATTTCCCTGATGACGAGGGATTCTGAGCATCGTTTCATATGTTGGTTGGCCATCTGGATGTCCTCTTTGGATGGATATCTTCTGTCCATTTCTTCACTGGGTGGTTTGTTTTTTGGGTGTGGAGTTTGGTGAGCTCCTTATAGATTTTTGATACTAGCCCTTTATCTGATATGTCATTTGCAACTATTTTTTCCCGTTCCTTCTGTTGTCTATTACTTTTATGGATTGCTTCCCTTGCCGTGCAGAAGCTTTTAATCTTGATGAGGTCCCAATAGTTCATTTTTGCTCTTGATTCCCATGCCTTTGGGGATGTGTCAAGTAAGAAATTTCTGCGGTTGAGGTCAAGGAGGTTGTTTCCGGCTTTCTTCTCTAGGGTTTTGATGGTTTCCTGTCTCACATTCAGGTCCTTTATCCATTTTGAGTTTGCTTTTGTGTATGGTGTAGAAAATGATCTAGTTTCATTCATCTGCATATTGCTGTCCAGTTCTCCCAGCACCAACTGATAAAGAGGCTGTCTGTTTTCCATTGGATATTCTTTCCTGCTTTGTCAAAGATTAGTTGCCTGTATACTTTTGGGTACAATTCTGAGTTCTCTATTCTATTCCATCGGTCAATGTGTCTGTTTTTGAGTCAATACAATACTATCTTGATGATGACAGCTTTGTAGTATAGGCTAAAGTCTGGGATGGTAATACCTCCCGTTTTGATTTTCTTCTTCAATATTACTTTGGCTATTCGGGTCTTTTGTGGTTCCATACAATTTTAGGATAGTTTGGTCTAGTTTTGAGAAGAATGCTCGTGCAATTTTGATTGGGATTGCATTGAATGTGTAGATTGCTTTGGGTAGTAATGACATTTTAACTATATTTATTCTTCCAATCCATCAGCATGGGATGTTTTTCCATTTCTTTGTGTCTTCTTCAATTCCCTTCATAAGTTTTCTATAGTTTTCATCATACAAATCTCTTATATCCTTGGTTAGGTTTTTTCCTAGGTATTTTATGTTTTTCTTGTGCAATTGTGAATGGGATCACAATTTCTCTTTCTGTTGCTTCATTGTTGGTGTATAAAAATGCAACCGATTTCTGTACGTTGATTTTGTACCCTGCAACTTGGCTGAATTCTTGG
>NW_024085171.1:0-1326 GCF_003009895.1 Hyaena hyaena | reverse complement strand
ACCCAAGGGATACAGAAATGCTGAGGCATAGGAGCACATGTACCCCAATGTTCATAGCAGCACTCTCAACAATAGCCAACACATGGAAAGAGCCTAAGTGTCCATCAACAGATGAATGGATCAAGAAGATGTGGTTTATCTTTATAGAAGATCTATACCATGGAATACTACATGGCAATGAGAAACAATGAAATCTGGCCATGGGAAGCAACATGGATGGACGTTGAGGGTGTTATGCTGATCGAAATAAGTCAGGCAGAGAAGGACAATTATCATATGTTTGCATGTATAGGAGGTTTATGAAGAACTTATCTGAGGACCATGGGGGAGAAAAAGGGGAGAAATGGTGGGGGATAGGGAGAGAGGCAAACCATGAGAGACTTGAATGCTGAGAAACGAACTGAGGACTGATGGATGTGGGGGGGAGGGGGGAGATGGGCATTGAGGAGGGCACTTGTGGGGATGAGAACTGGGTGTTATATGGATACCAAAATGACAATAAACGATTTGTAAATAAATAAATAAATAAATAGGAGGAGGCAAGATGGCAGAGAAGTAGGGAGCTCTGTACATTTCACTAGCCCATCTCTCAAACAGAGAAGGCCTGAAGTCAGGGGACCCCTTGAAGAATCCAGGAGTTTTGGAGGAAAAGGAGACAGAGAAAACCTTATAGCGTGAGTGTGAACTGTGGAAGATAAAATCGGGCCAGGACCAGAGACACAGAGTGAGGGGGTGATCCCTTATTTGCAGGGAGCTCCGGTGAATCTAGGGGAAAAAAGAGTGACCAAAACTGCTCAAGACACTGTCCCCAACGCTGGAGAAGAGAAAAACCTCCACTCGGGACACAGAAGGAACCAGTTTCTGCTGTCCAGCTGACCCTGGGCGGGGTCACTCGTTCCAGGTGGAACGACCTGGGCTGGAACACTCGTTCCAGGTGACCCGGGTGAAACTGCTTCTCCCTGGGGAAGCTAAGAGGCTTGAAACTGTTCTGACGGACTCACCTGCAAGTTTATTTTTCGGACAATATCAATGGGGTGCGCGGACTGAGATCTGGAAATGAGGTCTGGCTTGGGAAATAGAGCACGGTCCACTTAGGCTACGCACAGGCACAGGGAGATAACACCCAACAGAGTGAGTTGCAATGCCTGATTTGAGAAGGGACTGGGGCGATGCCACTTTTATCCCCACAACCACCAAGGCAGGACCCCCACAGGAGGTACTGGACCAAACCATGTCCATCCCCACTAGAGAGCTTCCTTTTTTTTTTTTTTTTTTTTTTTTTTCCGGAGCCAGAGAAAGACCAACATGGATGCATTGCCCCGATTA
>NW_024085170.1:0-1326 GCF_003009895.1 Hyaena hyaena | reverse complement strand
TCTCTCTCTCTCTCAGAAATAAATAAAACATAAAAAAACAAAACAAAAAAACGTCCAACCCCATTCTTAGATCAAGCGCTGCCACCACCCAAGGGTGGGCGGGGCTGCCCTGAGGGCGGGTTTGCTTCAAACACCAGAACAAAGCGCCGTTTGGCCCACGGCCTCCTGGGACGTTTGCTCGGGCCAGGCCCGTTTAGGAATTCAGAACCTTCCAGGTGTAACAGGATAATCCCGCGCCTCCGCTACACGGTGCCCCCAGAAGCGGGTTTGGGGGCGGCAGCCCGGCCTCGAGGATGACCGTGTGGCCTTGACCCAGGGTTTCTTCCACGGACCGCGCCCAACATGGCCCCGGCTGGCGCCATGCTTTCCGACCCCACTGCCTCCCTGCGCGCCTGCCTGGGGGGATGGGGGGCCCCCAACACCTACACCCCGCCGCCCGCACGGGGGCCTCTGTCCACGCGCCGCGAGAGGAGGGCCTGCGGAGAAGGGGCGCCGCCCGGGGGCCGTACCTCCACAGCGACGCTGAAGTCCACCATGGACACGCTGGTGTTGCGGTGCCAGCACACGTGCACCATGGTGTTGCCGCGGTGCGGGGCCTGGCGCTCCAGCGACGTGCGCGACGCGCTCAGGTCGTCCTCCGACTCCTGGTCGGCCGCCGCCTCATCCGGGGACTCTGCGGGGGCGGCACAGGGCCCTCAACCCGGCCGCTCCCGGCGCTGGGCGCGGCTGCGCGGGGGGGGGGGGGCGCCGCCCTGGCAGCCGTCTCCTTGTCAGGGTCCCACCCCAGGGGCGCGAGCCGGGGAGCCCCTGGCGCACGTGAGTGCTGGGGCTGGGGTCCCCCCCCTGCACGCAGGCCTCCACGCTGGCCCAGGAGGGAGGCCTTCCCTGCTCCCTCACGCTGCTCTGGGGGGCTTCTGTTACCCTCAGGAACTGGAAGGTCCTTGATTATTAGCTTCAAACGCAAACATGAACCACAGACAGGAGGCCACCTTGTAGGGTGATTCTGAAGGGCAGTGGGGTACCCTCCCCCCATAAGCCAGCGCTGTCCCCTGCCCCCCCGCCCCCACTCACTGTGGTCAGGGGGGCTGCTGGCCAGGAGCTCGGGGGTGGGGCCGCTGCTCTTCTCTGCCAAGTCGATGGCCATTTGTATATCCTCAACCCACTTTTCCATCTCGGATCTAGAGCTGAGCAAGACGCAGGCGTCAGGTCTTCAGACCACAGCGGGGGGGGGGGGGGGGGGGAGCAGGGGAGAGGTCAGGAGTTACCTGGCCGCCACGACGATGGACTGTCGCTGGCCCCGCAGGGTCAGGCAGTGCGGGACCCCCC
>NW_024085169.1:0-1327 GCF_003009895.1 Hyaena hyaena | reverse complement strand
TTTTTGAGAGCAGATTGTAAAACATTTCCCAGCAAGCCACTGTGCTCTGATACAAAGTAGGCCAGGGAAAGAGGAAGTGTGAACATGCCAGGAAAAGTTCTACAGCTGATCCTCGCCAGAGAAAGCCCCTCCTCCCTAGTGATGTGCCTATCACAGCTAGTGACCCTGAATCTATCACTGACCCTGAATCTTCTTGGGTCTGACCATTTAGTTTTAACCCTGTAAGTGACATTGGGACCCCCAGGTTCCCCCCACCCTCACCAGCCACCACCATCATGTTGATTTCATGAGCAGTCTCTGATGAGAATCTTGAGGGTGAATACATTTCTCTGTTATCCCTGGGCTGGCATCCCAGCCAAGTCATCCTAGGATCCCCAAGACAGGCGGGGACAGTGCCATCAATTCAGTCATTCTCCCAGAAATCTTTGGTTCCAGAGTTCAAGCTCCCCATCATGACAATGCTTTAAAATGACCACTGCATAGTGTCCCTTCTGTGGCATTCTGCTGGTCTCAAGGCCAGCCCAGATCCAGAGGAAAAGCAGACTCCATCTCTTTGGTGGTGGGGCAAAGTCACACTGCAAATTGCACGGACACATAATTCACTGGGGCTGGCGGGCGGGGTTGGGGGTGGGGACTATGCTGGGGTGGAGGTCATTATTCTAACAACTTACTACAGTCCTTGGTTTCCACTTCTATAGCTGAGCCCACTCTAGGAGAAACTCTCCCAGTTTCTAGTACCGGCATCATGGCCTGGGACCTGGTGTTGTCCCGAACTTCTGCTCAAGCTGAGCGCTGACCCAGAATTGAATGGTGGCCTCTTCCCCCAAGTAACGGGGGGTGGGGGTGGGTGGGGAATGATTGGAAATAAATTATTTTTGCAGTTAAAATTTTATCTTCATAAAATGTGATGTAGGGGTTTCTGGGGGGCTCAGTCAGTTGAGTGCCCGACTTTTGATTTCGGCTCAGGTCATGATCCCAGGGTTGTGGGATCGAGCCCCACGTCGGGCTCTCTGCTGAGTGTGGAACCTTTTTAAGATTCTCTCTCACCCTCTTTCTAAAAGAAAAAGAAAAAGACAAAAGTTTTTAAAAATGTGGTGCAGCACAGCTTCTCAAATTTACTTGCTTTGTAAGCCCATTATGTAAATTTTGAGATCCTAAAGGGTTATCACATTTACTGTATTGGGAATTAAAACTTAGAGTTCTTTAAATGTTTAATTATAAATTCATTTAGAAATAACAGTAATGAGGGGCGCCTGGGTGGCTTAGTCGGTTAAGCGTCCAACTTTCGCTTAGGTCATGATCTCGTGGTTCGTGGGTTCGAGCCCCG
>NW_024085168.1:0-1327 GCF_003009895.1 Hyaena hyaena | reverse complement strand
GCACTGCTTCTGGGCCTGAGAAATTTCATAACACCCAACTATACTCTGTATCTAGTAGATCTTAGCTGGGGATCCATACCTCACCCTCACAATGGGTCACTTCTCCCATCACTCAGCCCCCTAGTTTGCCCCTAGTGACGGTTAATTTTATATGTCACCCAAACTAGCCTATGGATCCCAGTAGTGTGGTCAAATGCCAATTTAGATGTTGTCCTGAAAGTAGTTTTTGGTGTGATTACCATTTATTAGGAGACCTTGCATAACACAGGTTACTCTCCATATTGAGGGAGGGAGCCTCATCCAATCAGTTTAAGGCTTTAAGAAGCATGACTGAGGTTTCTCAAAGGAGAAGCCATTCTTCCTTAAGTTGCATCATTAGAAATTCATCCTCAGTTTATGGCCTACAGATTTCCCACTCAAGGCTGCATTATCAACACCAACCTGAATTTCCAGCATGCCAGCCTGCTCGACAGACTCTGGACTGGCCACCCCCCACACTCTCAATTCTCAGACTCTCATCTCCACGGATATCTCATTGCTTTTGCTCCTGTGGAGGATCCTGACTGATAACACTCTTCACATCCCCCAGGTCCCACCTCCCTGCCTGGAAGAATGCCGGCACAGCACTCAGTTCTTCCTCCCCACTGTCCTTTCCATAGACCATTCTTACCACTTGCTCTCATTGGGCAGGACTCCACTGTTGTGCTACATATATGGGACATCTAACAAGACAGGGTGGGACATGTATGTTGTCGCCAATTCTCTCCTCTCAGGGGAAAAAATTAAGGGAAAATTAAATTGTATTTTTTTAAAGTTTATTTACTTATTTTGAGAGAGAGCACAAGGGACTGTGTCTTTCCAAAGCTTCCTTTCTTGACATCCCCAAAGCCTCAGACCTTCAATTAATCTAATATTGAGATCTCCAGGTGAAACCTGCAAAGGAATTTGTCCACAGCTTGGTCTTTGAATCCCATCTCCAAGATCCACTCTGAAAACTAGGCAATAAAAAGAGGAGCCCATATCCAAGAAAATACTAGTACTGCTGCCGCTACTACTGTTAATAATAAACAGCAACAACGACATCGTCTATAGCCATGTGCTGAACGCATGAAGACCTGCTGTGTGTTCAGTGGTGCACTAAGGCCTTACTACTCTTCTACAGTAATCAGTTGCACAATAATCCTCTAGAGATGAGAGGTTCTTGGAGTTCAGGTTGTTTAAGGTACCAGTGCGAGTATGGAAGAAGACAGGAAAAACATCTGACCTTGAGCCCATAATGTCTACTCACTGATGAACTCATTCATTTAAAAATTAAAGTGCCTTTACT
>NW_024085167.1:0-1327 GCF_003009895.1 Hyaena hyaena | reverse complement strand
TTTTTTTTTTATCCATTCTGCTACCCTATGTCTTTTGATTGGAGCATTCAGCCATTTACATTTAGTGTTATTATTGAATTATGCGGGTTTAGAGTCTTTGTGTCCTTTGTAGGGTTCATGTCTGTGGTGGTGTCTCTGGTATCTTTGTTCCTTGCAACATTTCCTTCAGAGCGTCCCCCTCAGGATTTCTTGTAGGGCTGGCTTTGTGGTGACAAATTCTTTCTATTTCTGTTTATTTGGAAAGACTTTTATCTCTCTTTCTATTTTGAATGACAGGCTTGCTGGATAGAGGATTCTTGGCTGCATATTTTTTCTGTTCATCACATTTAAGATGTCGTGCCTTTCCTTTCAGGCCTGCCAAATTTCAGTCAATAGGTCTGTCTGATAGGTTTCCCTTCGTATATTAGGGTCCTTTTCAACCTAGCTGCTTTCAAAATTCTCTCTTTGTCCTTGTATTTTGCCATTTTTACTATAATATGCCGTGCCGAAGATCGACTCAAATTACGTCTGAGGCGAGTCCTCTGAGCCTCTTGTATTTCAACGTTTACTTCCTTCCCCAGGTTGGGGAAGGTCTCTGGTATAATTTGTTCCAGGACTCCTTCAGCACCTTTTCCTCTCTCTTCCTCTTCTGGGATTCCTATGATACGGATATTGTTGCATTTGACCATATCGCTGAGCTCTTGACCTTTTCTTTCATGTTCCTGGATCAGTTTGTCCCTTTTTTTGTCAGCTTCTTGTTTTTCCATAATGGTGTCTTCTAAATCACTTATTCTCCTTTCTGCCTCTTCAATCCGTGCAATGGAGGCCTCTAATTTATTATGTATCTCATTTATCGCATTTTTTAATTCTTCATGCCTATTCTTGTTCTCCATGTTGTCTGTAGCCATAGTTTCTTTGATGTCCCCTATGCTTTTTTCAAGCCCAGCTGTTAACTTTATGATTATTATTCTAAAATCTTGTTCAGCTATGCTGCTTATATCTGTTTTGAGCAGTTTATTAGCTGTCAGTTCTTGGAATTTCTTTGGAGGAGAGGTCTTTCCTTTTGTGATTTTAATTAGCTTTCTGGCTTTTGTTAGTTTTAAAGACTTGTTATTCTCTCTGCACCTGTGAGCGCTGATGTATCCAAGAAGGCTCTTTGACTGTCCAGGTTCTATCCTATCAGAGAGTGTTATGTTTCGTTTTTTTTCCTTCTTTCTTTTTTTTTTTTTTCATTAAAATGTTTTATTTATTTCTAGGAGAGAGAGAGACAGCGTGAGCAGGGGAGGGTCAGAGAGAGAGGGAGTCACAGACTGAAACAGGCTCCAGGCTCTGTGCTGGCAGTCAGCAC
>NW_024085166.1:0-1328 GCF_003009895.1 Hyaena hyaena | reverse complement strand
TCTTCTTGATCCATTTGTCCGTGGATGGACACTTAGGCTCTTTCCATGTTTTAGCTATTGTGGAGAGTGCTGCTATGAACATTGGGGTACATATGCTCCTATGCATCAGCATTTCTGTATCCTTTGGGTAAATTCCTAGCAGTGCTATTGCTGGGTTCTAGGGGAGTTCTATCGTTAAATTCCTGAGGAACCTCCACACTGTTTTCCAGAGGGACTGTACCAGTTTACATTCCCACCAACAGTGTAGGAGGGTGCCCGTTTCTCCACATCCTCGCCAGCATCTAGAGTTCTCTGATTTGCTCATTTTAGCCACTCTGACTGGCGTGAGGTGGTATCTCAGTGTGGTGTTGATTTGTATTTCTCTGATGAGGAGGGATGCTGACCCTCCTTTCATGTTTTTGTTGGCCATCTGGATGTCCTCTTTGGAGAAGTGTCTGTTCATATCTTCTGCCCATTTCTTTACTGGGTTGTTTGTTTTTTGGGTGTGGAGTTTGGTGAGTTCCTTATAGACTTTGGATATTAATCCTTTGTCTGATATGTCATTTGCAACTATCTTTTCCCATTCCGTTGGTTGCCTATTAGTTTTGTCGGTTGTTTCCTTTGCCGTGCAGAAGCTTTTAATCTTGATAAGGTCCCAATAGTTTATTTTTGCTCTTGATTCCCTTGTTTTTGGGGATGTGTCAAGTAAGAAGTTGCTGCGGTGGAGGTCAAGGAGGTTGTTTCCTGCTTTCTCCTCTAGGGTGTTGATAGTTTCCTGTCTCATGTTCGGGTCCTTTATCCATTTTGAGTTTATTTTTGTGCATGGTGTGAGAAAATGATCTAGTTTCATTCTTCTGCATGTTGCTGTCCGGTTCTCCCAACACCATCTGTTAAAAAGGCTGTCTTTTTTTCCACTGGATATTCTTTCCTGCTTTCTCAAAGATTAGTTGGCTGTATACTTTTGGGTCCACTTCTGAGCTCTCAATTCTGTTCCATTGGTCTATGTGTCTGTTTTTGTGCCAATAACATACTGTCTTGATGATGACAGCTTTGTAGTAGAGGCTAAAGTCTAGAATGGTGATACCTCCCGTTTTGGTTTTATTCTTTACTATTACTTTGGCTATTCGGGATCTTTTGTGGTTCCATACAAATTTTAGGATAGTTTGTTCTAGTTTTGAGAAGTATGCTGGTGCAATTTTGAATGGAATTGTATTGAATGTGTAGATTGCTTTGGGTAGCAATGACATTTTAACTATATTTATTCTTCCTATCCATGAGCATGGAATGTTTTTCCATTTCTTTGTGTCTTCTTCAATTTCCTTCATAAGTTTTCTATAGTTTTCATCATA
>NW_024085165.1:0-1328 GCF_003009895.1 Hyaena hyaena | reverse complement strand
TCTGTGCTGACTGCCAGCTCAGAGCCTGGAGCCTATTTCCGAGTCTGTATCTCCCTCTCTCTCTGACCCTCCCCTGCTCACGCTGTCTCTCTCTCTCCTAGAAATAAATAAAAATATTTAAAAAAAAAAAAAAGAAACAAAACATGAATATATGGGAAAGAGGGGGAGAAAAAACCACAAGTGACTCTTAATGATAGAGAAAAAATTATGCGTGGACAGAGGGAAGTGGGTGAGAGTTGGGCTGGATGGGTGATGGGTACTAAGGAGAGCGCTTGTTGTGATGAGCACTGGGTGTTGTATGGAAGTGATGAATCACTGAATTTTACTCTGAAACCAATACTGCACTGTATGTTAACTAGCTAAAATTTAAGCTAAAAAAAAAAAAAAGTCTGAGTTCAAACTAACAAAGAGTAACTAGAGGCAAGTGTACAGAGAAGGAGACATAGAAGTAAGAAAAATTAACTTTCTTGAACCTCAGTAAACATTTTATAATAGGTAAAAATAGTCTTAACAATACTCCACTTTTCTTCTGTGCCATTTTGTGATATTATGCTACAATGAACTCCACTATAATGGTATTTTTATCCCAGAGCTACCTGAATATACATTTGGTAATTGGGGGAAAAAATGAAATACAAGACATAGTCTCTGAATTCAAGAGGATCTTGATCCAGTGGGAAAGCATATACACATAAAAAATGATGTGGAAATCCAAAGTAATTCACACATATACAAAACTCTTAAAAATAATAAATTCAGGGGGCGCCTGGGTGGCTTAGTCGGTTAAGCGTCCGACTTTCGCTTAGGTCATGATCTCACGGTTCGTGGGTTCGAGCCCCGCATCGGGCTCTGTGCTGACTGCCAGCTCGGAGCCTGGAGCCTGTTTCAGCCTGTGACTCCCTCTCTCTCTGACCCTCCCCTGCTCACGCTGTCTCTCTCTCTCTCCTAGAAATAAATAAAAAATATTAAAAAATAATAATAATAATAATAATAAATTCAGCAAGGCTTGAAGAATACCACATCAATAAACAAAAATCAGTAGTATTTCTATGTACCAGGAATTAGCCATCCAAAAATGAAATTAAGAAAACAGTTCCATTTACAACAGCATCAAAAAGAATAAAATGCTTAGCAATAAATTAAACCAAAGAAATGTGAGCCTTGCCCACTAAAAACTACAAAACGTTATTGAGAGGGGCGCCTGGGTGGCTTAGTCGGTTAAGCATCCGACTTTCACTTAGGTCATGTTCTCGCGGTTCGTGGGTTCGAGCCCCGCGTCGGGCTCTGTGCTGACTGCCAGCCAGAGCCTGGAGCCTATTTCAGAGTCT
>NW_024085164.1:0-1328 GCF_003009895.1 Hyaena hyaena | reverse complement strand
AGAGCCTAAATGTCCATCAACGGATGAATGGATCAAGAAGATGTGGTTTATCTATACCATGGAATACTACATGGCAATGAGAAACAATGAAATCTTGCCATGTGTAACAACATGGATGGACCTTGAGGCTGTTATGCTGAGTGAAATAAGTCAAGCAGAGAAGGACAAATATCATATGTTTGCACGCATAGGAGGATTAGGAGGAACTTAACAGAGGACCAAGGGGGAGAAGAAGGGGTGAAATGGTGGGGGAGAGGGAAAGAGGCAAACCATTTGAGACTCTTGAATTCTGACAAAAACTGAGAACTGATGGATATAGGGGGGAGGGGAGATGGGCATGGAGGAGGGCACTAGTGGGGATGAGCACTGGGTGTTATTTGGAAACTAATTTGACAATAAATTTTTATAAAAAAAAAAAAGGAATTGTATAGATTCTAAGCCTCACCAACCCCTCCCTACCAATCTAAGGAATATTTCAATCCGAAAGGGATTTCTGTTTCCTTTCCTTTTCCTAATATATGAAGACTCACAAGTTTATTTTATAAATTATCACAATGCTTTAATATGCTGAAAACATACAAAAATTCATTAGACATCTATGTACCCACAATCAAGATTTAAAATACATTATATCATGGGAGGAGTCAACATCCTATACAAGTAGTGGGACCTCAAGTTCCCTCATCCTTCAAAGACAGCAGAATTGAGGCCACAAACTTGGAAGTCTAGGAATTCAGGCTAAAGAATGACAGCGATATATCTAGGGGTGCACAGGGACAACTTGGTCAGCCACAGGTTCATGACCATGAACTGGGAGAGATAAAACAGACAGCATAAGCATGGAGGAGAGGGGTCCCCTTCTGTGGAGAGACTATCAGAAAAAACAGAGAGACAGTGGAAGTATTGGATTGTATTTGGACAAGGTCAAAACCTGTCTGGATCACAGAGAACAACAACAACAAAAACCCAGAGAAAGAACTGATTTCTAACATAATCCAGGGTTGCACGACTTACCCCAGAATGAGGCTTGCCACCCAGTACATAACCCGGCATGGCAGAGAGAGCCAACCCCAGGCTCTGTAGCAAGCTCAGAGGTGCAGTTGGAGAGAGCAGGCCCTCCCATGAGTGCTATTGGAAGAAGGCATATAGCCTTTCCAAAAACAAAAGGCCCTGAGGTGCCTTTCAGTCAGAGACCCTTTGTCAGGCTGGGCAGAGTGGTGCTAACCCAGAACTGAGGTGCAAAGGGTGGGATCTTTTAAGACATCTGGTTTGAATTCCAGACAAATGCCTAGGAAGTGTGGGAGACTGTAGAGTGGGACAAAGCAGGG
>NW_024085163.1:0-1328 GCF_003009895.1 Hyaena hyaena | reverse complement strand
AAGGTCCATCCATGTTGCTACACATGGCCAGATTTCATTGTTTCTCATTGCCTTGTAGTATTCCATGGTATAGATAAACCACATCTTCTTGATCCATTCGTCCGTTGATGGACACTTAGGCTCTTTCCATGTTTTGGCTACTGTTGAGAGTGCTGCTACGAACATTGGGGTACATGTGCTCCTATGCATCAGCACTCCTATATCGCTAGCAGTGCTACCGCTGGGTCATAGGGGAGTTCTATTGTTAGTTTCCTGAGGAAACTCCACACTATTTTCCAGAGGGGCTGTACCAGTTTACATTCCCACCAACAGTGTAGGAGGGTGCCCGTTTCTCCACATCCTCGCCAGCATCTAGAGTTCTCTGATTTTCTCATTTTAGCCACTGCGACTGGTGTGAGGTGGTATCTCAGTGTGGTTTTGATGTGTATTTCCCTGATGAGAAGAGATGATGAGCATCGTTTCATGTGTCTGTTGGCCATCTGGATGCCCTCTTTGGAGAAGTACCTGCTCATATCTTCTGTGTTGTGGACAAAATGACAAAAGACAAGACACACAAAAGACAGACACAGACACAACTCCGGCCAGAGGAAAAATTCTACGCAAGCCCCCTTGCGGTTTATTTTATACCCCGGTAGCTGGATATATACTGAAATCTACAAGATGCATTCCTTTACCAAATAAGGGCAAGAAGCCAAACACATTCCAAGGACGGGGGGAGCAAAGGGAGGAAGCGACCACAACATGTTTACTAAGAGGCCTGCTCACAATTCCAGCCTCCTCCTTATTTCTAAGGAGGGCATGTTCCCTCGTATGTGAACAGGTCATTAACCTTGGATATTGTGTGCAGGCCTCTTGGCAGAACATCTTGTTTGCAGGCATGATCTGCCCAAGCAGAGAGTCCCGTTTGAGGGCACGTCCTCGCTTCCCTAACTGCTCTTTGTCGTGGTCACTGTCAGGCTCCCACAGTTCTGCCCATTACTTTCCTGGGTTTGTTTTTTGGGTGTGGAGTTTGGTGAGTTCCTTATACATTTTGGATACTAATCCTTTCTCTGATATGTCATTTGCAACTATCTTTTCCCATTCTGTCGGTTGCCTATTAGTTTTGTGGATTGTTTCCTTTGCCGTGTAGAAGATTTCAATCTTGATGAGTCCCAATAGTTCATTTTTGCTCTTGATTCCCTCGCTTTTGGGGATGTGTCAAGTAAGAAGTTGCTGCGGTGGAGGTCAAGGAGGTTGTTTCCTGCTTTCTCCTCTAGGGTGTTGATGGTTTCCTGTCTCACGTTCAGGCCCTTTATCCATTTTGAGTTTATTTTTGTGCATGGTGTGAG
>NW_024085162.1:0-1328 GCF_003009895.1 Hyaena hyaena | reverse complement strand
ATTTTATGAGTATATAGGAGCAGTGGAGAGTTTTATTTTCATCCTGATATGAGTTCTCTCTTTATTCTTTAATAATGTATTCTTTAATCTAAATACCTTTCAAAATTATCTAAATGGAATGCAAGAATATGCAAACAAATATTGAAACAACAAAGTTGGGTATAATAACTCCATTTTTACAAAATGTTTTATTTATTTCTAGGAGAGAGAGAGAGAGACAACGTGAGCAGGGGAGAGACAGAGAGTCACTGACTGAAACAGGCTCCAGGCTGTGAGCTGGCAGTCAGCACAGAGCCCGATGCGGGGCTCAAACCCACCAACTGCCAGACCATGACCTGAGCTGAGGTTGGACACCGGACTTACTGAGCCACCAAAGTCCCCTCTTCTCTCATTTAAAAGAAGTTCTCTGGGGTACTGGGTGGCTCAGTTGGTTGAGTATCTGACTTTGGCTTAGGTCGTGATCTCGTGGCTGGCAAGTTCAAGCCCTGCGTCAGGCTCTGTGCGGACAGCTCAGAGCCTGGAGCCTCCTTCAGATGTGTCTCCCTCTCTCTCTGTCCCTCCTCCACTCATGCTCTGTCTTAAAGGTAAACATTAAAAAAAATAATAAAGTAATTTCTCCATTGTCAAAAAAGAAGAAGAAATTCTCCATTTTCTACTGAGAAGTCAGAGGCTATCTGACCTTCTCCCCTGATTTTTCCCCCAGCCTGGAATCTTCTAGGATACCCTCATTACCTATGATGTTCTAAAAACTTATGCCAATCATTTTGCTCAAATTTATCTTTTCACTTATGATGCAGATCCTTGATGAGCACTTTCAATCTATAAACTCATGTTATTCTGAGAAATTTTCTTCTATAACTTCTTTAATAATGTTTCTGGGGTGCGTAGGTGGGTCAGTCAGTGACACGACTGAGTTCGGCTCAGGCCATGATCTGCAGCTTGTGAGTTTGAGGCCCACGTTGGGCTCTGGGCTGACAGCTCACAGCCTGGAGCCTGCTCTGGAGTCTGTGTCTCCCTCTCTCTCTGCCCTTCTCTGCCATGCTCTGTCTGTTGGTCTAAAATAAATAAATGTTTAAAAAAAAGTTAAAAATCTACTAGTGTTTCATCATTGTTTTCTCGGACATCAAATTAACCTAATATTGTATCCCTTCGTTCAGTAGGTACCTTAGCTATGCGTTTTGTCTTCATTCCTACCCTCAACCCTCCACACATTTTCTGAGAAATTTCTTTGGCTTTACCTTCCAGGACTTGTGTTGAATTTTTCGATTTCTTTTAAGACCATTGTATTAGAGCTTCCAAAAGATTTTTATACCTTTTTTTTTTTTTTT
>NW_024085161.1:0-1328 GCF_003009895.1 Hyaena hyaena | reverse complement strand
TGCCTCCTGGGTTGAGAAGAGGATGAGGGCAGGCAGGACAGACTTGGGGAGGCGGGCACCCAGGCGAGGGACCCCCAGGCTGGGGCCAGCGGAGGCGGGGGAGAAGGGAACGGACTCTGATCGTGCCTGGAAGGTAGAGCCACCCCCGGGGTTTGCCGGCGCGCGTGGGACGTGGCCCTGGACCTCCTCAGATCCTCGGGACCCCTGCGGCGCGTCCCCCTTCCTCCCGTAGAGGGTGTCCCGCTCCGCCAGAGTCCCACCAGCCTCCCCACCCGCCCCCATGTCCGCGGACCACCCGCCTGCCACACACGGACGCTGTTTCCCCAACATTTAATTCGCAAGAAAGTCCCATGAACAACAACGAAAAAGCTCATGCCGGAGGAACACAGGAGAGGACTGGGTTTTCCGGGGCCGGGAGACGGGGCCAGATGCCCCGGAGGAGGAAGAGGGAGGAAGGGGTAAGGCACTGCCGCCTCGGCCACTCGGGGCGGGCGCAGGACAGGGCAGCGGGGGGGCCCGGTGCGTACAACACTGAGAGAGCTGGGCCGTGGCGCCGGGAGCAGGACACGTCCAGAGCCCCAGGCCCACGCGGGGCCCTGGCACGAGCCCCCTCAGAGGTCCCCGGGCAAAGGTCCGGGCAGACTCCCGACAAGTCTGGAGGGGACGCCGTGACCCAACCTCGGGGAGACCCCTGGGCGTCGCCGCAGCACCGGGGCGCCCTCCCCCCACCCCTTCAAGCGCAGCGGGTGCCGCGGCCCCCTGCTGGCAATGGGTGGGGCCGGCCGCGCCCAGGGGGAGGAGCCAGAGGCGTGGCCAAGGCCAAGGCCGACCCCCTCCCGAAGGGCAGAAGGTGCGCGAGGCTGGCCGCATCCCAGAGAAGGGACCCGTGGTGACACCCGGACACGGTGAGGTGCAGATAAATTAAATAAATACGTGGTTGGGGGCATAAATAGCAAGGGGGCGACAGGGGCTGTCACGACACCGGGGCACGAGGGCAGGAGGGCGGGGGTATTGCTGCTGCCGGGGTCACGGGGCTCGGTCCCGTCGCCCCCGCCCCCACGCAGGGCCCAAAGGAAGGCACTAGTGAAGGGGGCCCGTCTGTGCCGGGGGCCCGGGGGCCCGGTGACCGCCCCCTCCCCGCCTCCGTGCCCCCCGATGCAGGGCTCGGTCCCCGAGGGCGCCTCGGGCCTGGGACGCCCCCTCCTCACCGCTTCCTTCCGCCACCCTTAGCTGTTGCTGGACACCAGGCCGATGATCTGCTCCAGTTTCTGTCGCAGCTTCTGCTTCCGACAGGAGGCGTCTCGGTCCAGAGCTGCGAGGACCTGGGG
>NW_024085160.1:0-1328 GCF_003009895.1 Hyaena hyaena | reverse complement strand
GCTTAGGTCATGATCTCGCGGTTCGTGGGTTCGAGCCTCGCGTCGGGCTCTGTGCTGGCTGCCAGCTCAGAGCCTGGAGCCTGTTTCAGTCTGTGATTCCCTCTCTCTCTGACCCTCCCCTGCTCGCGCTGTCTCTCTCTCTCTCTCTCCTAGAAATAAATAAAACATTAAAAAAAAACATTTAAAAAAAAAAAACAATTATATTCAGTGATTGGGGAGACTAGCAGATGTGTTTGTGTGTTATCCCTCTGCCTTAATCCAGGTGCCAGTATCTTACTGAAAAAAGCTTGTGGACACATCTTGCATCCCAGCTTTTGTGGCTGCTTCCCAGAGGACACATCTCTTGATAGTCTGGCTCTGGTGTCCAGGCTTGGCTCACAGGTTCAAAGGGATGGAAGAAAGCAAAGGAACTGACTATGCCCTCGTGGTTCAGTGAAAAGTCAGCAAACAGAAGTGCCCATCTCCCAGTATTTTCCTGAGAGAAGCTGATTTGCAGACCTTTTTTTTTTTTTAATTTTTTTTTGTTTTGTTTATTTATTTTTGAGACAGAAAGAGACAGAGCGTGAGCAGGGCAGAGTCAGAGAGAGAGGGAGACACAGAATCGGAAACAGGCTCCAGGCTCTGAGCTGTCAGCACAGAGCCCGACGCGGGGCTCGAACTCACAAACTGCGAGATCATTACCTGAACCGAAGTCAGACGCTTAACCGACTGAGCCGCCCACACCCCTGTTTTGCAGATCTTAAAAGCTGGAGGCTGAAGTTGGGACTACTAAAATAACACACATCAAAGCGTTGAGTCAGATCTCACCTGGGAATGCTCATTTGTGAAATAACTGTGTTATCTATCTACTATGCTCCAGTTTGCTGACATCTCCCTGTGAAGATTTTGTGCATTCTCAGTTACCTCAGCTACTGTGGACACCAACCAAAGGGCACATTCTTTGATTGCCAAGGTCTGGTGACCCATAGGGTTACATTCCCAGGTCCCAAGGGACTGTAGAAACAAAAAAAAAGAGTGATTAATTATCTATTATGTCGGGATTCAACAAAGGTGGAGCAGACAGAAACACCAATATCCTCCCAGGCCTACCCTGAAAGAAGCCTATTTTCATGCTTTAAACACCACTACTCTAAGGTCTCACTCTGTATTAAAGTGCATCTCAATTAGGTGTTGCCTGAGATCCTCCACTTTAGGATGCTACACATCTTGGCACATCTTCAACTACTAGGAGCCACTAGGAACAAATTGGACATCTTGGACAATTACAAGAAACAAATTAAGGCAACCAATGGTTAGGCTTCGATGAAATATTATATTCATCTTGTATA
>NW_024085159.1:0-1328 GCF_003009895.1 Hyaena hyaena | reverse complement strand
GTACAGTCCTTGATATATTCAGAAAAGATTTCAATGCAGTATAACACTGACCTCATACAAGGGAGAAATCTTGAGTCTGAAAAGGGAGGTCATTTGCTCCTAACCCCTGCTCTTTGAAGAGTCATCCCACACAGCAGCAGAGAGCCTTTTAAAGCCAGAGAGAGAGAGAGAGACAGAGAGAGAGAGAGAGAGAGAGAGAGAGAGAGAGAGATTATCTCAACCTCAAAAACTTACGGGCAGAAAGATGCTTCTGTCCCAAGGCTAGAAAACCACTCCCTGACCAGTCCTGCCCCCTTCAACCATCTCCAAAGAGGTTCTCTTTTGCCAAGAGAACTCAAAGAGAATACTCAGGTATCAGATCTCAGAAAAGCAGGTTTTATAAAGGGCTCAGAAGCTGCCTGGTAAGAGGTATTTCCCCAACAGAAAATCAAATTCCTATGAGAGAACTCTATACACCTGTGCCTGCTAATCCTTTGTGCCCTGAAAGATCACAAAGAGCGACTTCTTTGCGTGCATCCTCACTCTTAATTCGCCAAAGAAAAATCTTGGAGATTCCAGGATTCCAGTTCATTCAAGCTTTTTGACACCTACACAGCAGTAAGTCAAAGCTTTTTCATAGAGTAAAAGTAAGGGAGAAGCGGGGTTAACAGATCACCCATGGGTTTGCTTACCACACATTTGCCAGTATCACAGCAATCATAACACATAGAATCAAGTAGGAGAAGAGGGTTGAATAACTGTATTCACTGAGGCTAGAGCAGTAGTATCCGGTTCAGAGCCCATGACTGTTCCTGGGCATTCTGAATATCTTGGAAGTTGTTCCTAACTTGTACACAGGCATACAAAATGATAACTTAGAAGAAAGTGATTCAGCAAAGAAGCATACGAAAAGATGCTCCATATCATATGACATCAGGGTAATGCAAATAAAAATAATAATGATTCTAGAATTGCCAAAATCCAGAACACTGACAGTACCAAATCCTGGCAAGGAAGTGGAGCAACAAGGACTCCCATTCATTGCTGGTGGAAATGCAAAATGGTACTGCCACTTTAGAAGACAGCTTGGCTGTTTCTGACAAAACTGAACATATTCTACTACACAATCCAGCATTTGCACTCCTTATGTACCCAAAGGAGTTGAAAAAATCTATCTACACAAAAATTGCACATGAATGTTTATTTTTTATTCATCATTGCCAGAACTTGGGAGCAATTTAGATGTTCTTGAGCAGATGTGGATAAACAAACTGATATATCAGGCACCTTGGTGGCTCAGTCAGTTGAGCATCTGACTTCAGCTCATGTCATGATCTCATGGTTTGTGA
>NW_024085158.1:0-1328 GCF_003009895.1 Hyaena hyaena | reverse complement strand
GCGAGATCATGACCTAAGCGAAAGTCGGACGCTTAACCGACTAAGCCACCCAGGCGCCCCACGAATGAGTTTTTGAAAAAGCTCCAGTTCTGTTCTCCCACTAATGGATGCTATGCTCCATCTGACCAGTGGCCAATTACTTTTTTTTTTCTTTCACAGTTTATTGTCAAATTGGCTTCCATATAACACCCAGTGCTCATCCCAACTAGTGCCTTCCTCCATGCCCATCACCCCCTTCCCCATTAACCCTCAGTTTGTTCTCAGTATTCAAGAGTCTCTTATGGTTTGCCTCCCTCCCTCTCCACAACTATTTTTCCCCTTCTCCTTCCCTATGGTCTTCCATTAAGTTTCTCCTAATCCACCTGTAAGTGAAAACATATGGTATCTGTCTTTCTCTACCTGACTTATTCTGCCCAGCATAACACCCTCAAGGTCCATCCATGTTGCTACACATGGCCAGATTTCATTTTTTCTCATTGCCATGTAGTATTCCATGGTATAGATAAACCACATCTTCTTGATCCATTCATCCATTGATGGACACTTAGGCTCTTTCCATGTTTTAGCTGTTGTTGAGAGTGCTGCTATGAACATTGGGGTACATGTGACCCTGTACATCAGCACTCCTGTATCCCTTGGGTAAATTCCTAGCAGTGCTATTGCTGGGTCATAAGGAAGTTCTATTGTTAATTTTTTGAGGAGCCTCCACACTGTTTTTCAGAGAGGCTGCACCAGTTTACATTCTCACCAACAGTGCAGGAGGGGGCCCATTTCTCCATATACTCGCCAGCATCTAGAGTCTCCTGATTTGTTCATTTTAGCCACTCTGACCGGCGTGAGATGGTATCTCAGTGTGGTGGTTTTGATCTGCATTTCCCTAATGATGAGGAATGCTGAGCATCATTTCATGTGTTTGTTGGCCGTCTGGATGTCCTCTTTGGAGAAGTGTCTGTTCATGTCTTCTGCCCATTTCTTCACTGGATTGTTTGTTTTTCAGGTGTGGAGTTTGGTGTGTTCCTTATAGATTTTGGATACTAGCCTTTTATCTGCTATGTCATTAGCAACTATCTTTTCCCAGTCCGTCGGTTGCCTATTAGTTATACTGATTGTTTCTTTTGCCGTGCAGAGGCTTTTAATCTTGATGAGGTCCCAATAGTTCATTTTTGCTCTTGATTCCCTTGCCTTTGGGGATGTGTTAAGTAAGAAATTGCTGCGGTTGAGGTTAAGGAGGTTGTTTTGTGCTTTCTCCTCTAGGGTTTTGATGGTTTCCTGTCTCACATTCAGGTCCTTTATCCATTTTGAGTTCATTTTTGTGTATGGTGTGAGAA
>NW_024085157.1:0-1329 GCF_003009895.1 Hyaena hyaena | reverse complement strand
GAGGGCAAAGGGGCCCCTTTTCCGGGTCTCGCCAACCAAGAGAAGAATCCACAGTCGCCATTTTTTTTTACAAAATGGATTCTTTTTTTTTTTTTAATTTTTTTTTTAATGTTTTATTTATTTCTAGGAGAGAGCGAGAGACAGCGTGAGCAGGGGAGGGTCAGAGAGAGAGGGAGAGAGAGGGAGTCACAGACTGAAACAGGCTCCAGGCTCTGAGCTGGCAGTCAGCACAGAGCCCGACGCAGGGCTCGAACCCACGAACCGCGAGGTCATGACCCAAGCGAAAGTCGGACGCTTAACCGACTAAGCCACCCAGGCGCCCCGACAATAAACTATTTTTAAAAAATGTGTGGAATCGATTAGAAGTGTTAAATGTATTTGGGGACTTAATGGGTATACATTTAAACCAATGCTTCTCAACTATAGTTCATGTTGACTCCCAGGAAACATGTGGCAACGTCTGGAGAAATCTGGAGTTGTCACAACTTGGAGTATGTTACTAGCATCTAGGGCAGCTCACAACAAAGAATTGTCTGGTCAAAAATATCAATAGTACCGAAGTGGAGAAATCCTGTTTGTTCATACCAATAAAAGGACCTAAAAGGTTATAAAAAGTACCAAGTAGAATAAAGGGATGATGTCTCTAACGACAAAAAGAACAATAAGAAGTCTGACCAAAGCTAAAAAAATGAATGCAGTAGTTTACAAAACAGTAATGTATTTTACAGTTTGGTGAGCAAGCCGGAGCTAGGGAACGGGAGATGGGAGATAGTAACACATTACTCCAGCTGCCCTTACTGGCCGACCATCAACTCATGGTAATTTAGGGCTGATGAGTGTCAGATAATCAGCAGGCTTCGTTGTGATAAACTGTAATTATGATTGATCATTTTTAGAGTTATTTCTTGAATCTGTAAACATATGACTTACTATAAGAAGCAGGTTAAGTGAGTCGACAAATTCAGGTAAGTATATGTGTGAGAGGATATTAAAGGGGAATTTGGGGAGATACCTTAAAACAGTGTTTTCCTGGGGCACCTGGGGCGCTCAGTCAGTTAAGCATCCGACTTCGGCTCAGGTCATGATCTTGCAGTCTGTGGGTTCCAGCCCTGCGCCAAGATCTGTGCTGACAGTCAGAGCCTGGAGCTTGCTTCAGATTCTGTGTGTATGTGTGTTGTCTCTATCTGTCCCTTACCCACTCATGCTCTGTCTTTCTTTCTCTCAAAAATAAGTAAACAGGGGCGCCTGGGTGGCTTAGTCGGTTAAGCGTCCGACTTTCGCTTAGGTCATGATCTCGCGGTTCGTGGGTTCGAGCCCTGCGTCAGGCTC
>NW_024085156.1:0-1329 GCF_003009895.1 Hyaena hyaena | reverse complement strand
CCCTGCGTCGGGCTCTGTGCTGACTGCCAGCTCGGAGCCCGGAGCCTGTTTCAGTCTGTGACTCCCTCTCTCTCTGACCCTCCCCTGCTCACGCTGTCTCTTTCTCTCTCTCTCCTAGAAATAGATAAAAAAACATTTAAAATAAAATAAAATAACCACTTAGAGTTGAACCCATAAAAAGTTAGTGCCTGCCACCTCAACGACCTTATAAATAATAGGTGCTTACTACCCTGCTCTCTATCATGACATGGGATAGAGAATTGCTCTTCTTCCACCCCCTCATTGTACTTCCCACCCTTTTCTGGGATCTATCAGCAATGGCTTGTGATTTGACTTCCTTTTCATGAGTGTATTGAAAAGGCACCTTCAATCAAAACTGTCCTGAAGTTTTCACTTCCCCACAGTGGGAGTTCACATGCTGAGAGAGCTACCTGCCAAACCCCAAACCCCGTGTGTCTGCCTTGTGCCTCTTCATTCAGCAGGTCGTAATCTGCATATTCTTAATTTAACACATCAGCTACAGGCCCCCAACACAATTCCTTTAAATGTATTGTTCAATTCTGACTATGTTATTTCAAAATTCCTGTCTGCTCACTTTCTTATTCTGTCTTACTTTTGCTGTACTCAGCTACCAATGCTCTCTGCTGAATTCTTTTTTTCATTCATTGAATTCTTCAGCTCCAGAATTTCTCTTTGTTTCTTGATTCCTCTCTCTTTGGTAAATATCTCATTTCATTCTTTTTTTTTCTGATTTCATTGAATTCTCTTTCTAGTTTTATTATAGCCCATTGAGTTTCTTCAAAAAAGCTATTTTGAATTCTTTATCAGCTACATCTCAAAATTCTGTGCTTTTGGGTTCAGTTATAGTGTTCTACCCAGATCACAGTATCCTCACTGACCAGAGAGCACCAGGGAGACCGAGTCACGCATGCAAAGGCAAAGGGCTTTATAACGGGCTCCACCTTGGGCTCACAGAATTCACCAGCACATGGATCCGTGCTGAGAGCCCCGAACAAGGGCAGAGTAGGGTTTTATGGGGTTTGAGATGGGGGAGTTACAGAAGTTGTGACATGGGAACAGTGATCCAATCATAATTATTCAACATCATTGACAGCGGGTTTGACCATACACATTGTCTAGAGTATTCGTTACTTTTGGCAGGATCCAATTACAACATGTAGAGTACCTTTAAATTCAACCAATCACAGAGCGAGCCTAGGGTCTTGTTCGGCAACTAACAGGTTAACTTTAACATTAGGTAACAGGGTTCTATCTATAGTTTCTATCTCCAGGCCTCTCCCTTAGTAATGTGGAGGGTGGTCGCTGGAC
>NW_024085155.1:0-1330 GCF_003009895.1 Hyaena hyaena | reverse complement strand
GTGCCCGCCCCTCCCCAGGCAAAGAATGCCCTGGCCCACGCGCTGCAGTCAGCCCGGCACGACTGTGACCTGCTGCGTGAGCAGTACGAGGAGGAGACGGAGGCCAAGGCTGAGTTGCAGCGCGTCCTGTCCAAGGCCAACTCAGAGGTGGCCCAGTGGAGGACCAAATATGAGACAGATGCCATCCAGAGGACCGAGGAGCTTGAAGAAGCCAAGTGAGTCCCAGGCAGCCTGCCTTTCGCTGAGGCCACTCTGCAGGCAGGACACACCCCTACCCAAACCTGGGAAGATTCTGTACCTCGTAATGGATGTTTGGTCAGGTTTTGACAACACAGGAGAACCCTGTCTGGGGGACCCCACTTCTTTCTCCTCTCAGGGAAGCTTTTTGCTCGCGTTATGTTTCTCATCCGAATATAAGACGAACAAAAGGTTTGTCTGAGGGCAGAGTGCTTCCACCTGGGGCAGGGGGCTGGGGTGGTGGTGGGGGGTTGCAGAAGCCCATGTGTCTTCCATGTCTGTGTCCTAGAGGCTGGCCCAGGGTCAGAGGAGGCCACCTGGAAGGCCCTCTTGGGTTCTGTGGGTCTTCACAATCTGCCACCAAGACCCTCCACCTGCCTGGTTCTCAGCTCCCTGGGGCCTATCCTCATCTTCTCCCACAATGCTTCTGAATTTTCAAGGATTGTTTTCTAGAACACTCATGTTGTTTCCCCTTGTCCAAATCTACACCCTCCATCCTCCCCACCCTCTCCCCTCCACCACATCCCCACTGCCCTGGGCAGGAAGAAACTGGCCCAGCGGCTGCAGGACGCAGAGGAGGCCGTGGAGGCCGTCAATGCCAAGTGCTCATCCTTGGAGAAGACCAAGCACCGGCTGCAGAATGAGATCGAGGACCTGATGGTGGATGTGGAGCGCTCCAATGCAGCCGCCGCAGCCCTGGACAAGAAGCAGAGGAACTTCGACAAGGTGAGCCTGGGCTGGGGGCCTCAGCCAGGGGCCCAGCAGGAAGGCCAGTGGCGTCACGAAGACTGGGACCTCCTCCTTAAGGGCAGGGGAGGAGGCTGAGCCCAGCCCAGGGGCCTGGGCAGGCCTTGGAGTGGGGCTGGGGCTGGGGCTGGGGGCCATGCAGTGAGCCAGGTCCCCACAGATCCTGGCCGAGTGGAAGCAGAAGTATGAAGAGTCGCAGTCAGAGCTGGAGTCCTCACAGAAGGAGGCGCGCTCCCTCAGCACAGAGCTCTTCAAGCTCAAGAATGCCTATGAGGAGTCCCTGGAGCATCTGGAGACCTTCAAGCGGGAGAACAAGAACCTTCAGGGTACGCTGGGGCCTGAGAGG
>NW_024085154.1:0-1331 GCF_003009895.1 Hyaena hyaena | reverse complement strand
TCTGATTTAATAGTGTTGGGTCTCCCGTGGAAAACAACTGAACAGGATCTCAAAGAATATTTTAGCACCTTTGGAGAGGTTCTTATGGTTCAGGTAAACTTTGATTTCGTTTGATAGTTTTTCTTTTCCAGTGAATTCTTTCCCCAGAATTCCTGCAGTTGAGTGAAACTGCCCATTATGCTCAGCAGACAGTATTTTTGATGTTTGTTACATATAAGCATAGGGGATGCTGAGAAGGAATTTGTGCCCGGGGCACCTGGCTGGCTTAGTTGGTGGAGCACGTGATTCTTGATGTCAGGCCCCATGTTGGGTGTAGAGCTTACTTGAAAACAACATTTGGGCGATACTGTTTCCCTCGATGCATATATCCTGCAGTGGCTTACGTGGTTCGGAAAATTTTTTAAAAAATTTCTTTACTTTGAGAAAGAGAGTGGAGTTGGGGAGGAAAAGAAAGGGAGAGAGAATCCCAAGCAGGTATGGAGCCTCACACAGGGCTCAAACTCAGGACCCTGAGATCATGACCTAAACTGAAATCAAGAGCCAGGCAACTAGCTGAGCCATCCTGGATACCTTAAAAAAAAAAAAAAACACACACCTTTTTTTTTTAAGGGAGAGCCACGTGGCTGGCTCAGTTGGAGGAGCATGCAACTTTTGATCTCCAAGTTGTGAGTTCAAGTCCCATATTAGGTGTAGCGATTACTAAAATAACTTTTAAAGAAAGATAAAAACACTTATTTTCTGCTTTTCCACCTTAAGAACATAAATATAAGAAGTGGTGCCTAGGTGGCTTAGTTGGTTAGGCATCTGACTTCGGCTCAGGTCATGATCTCGCTGTTCGTGAATTTGAGCCCCGCGTCATGCTCTCTGTTGTCAGGGCAGAGCCAGCTTCAGATCCTCTGTCTCCCTCTCTTTGTCTGTCTCCCACTCTGTGTGGGCACATCCTCTCTCTCTCTCAAAAATAATTTTTTTAAAAGAATGTAAATGTTAGATCTAATTTATTTTTGCATTGTAAAGCAATTTGTTAAAATTCTGTTCCGTAACATGATTATTAACATGATCTGGATTCAGCATTTACTCTCGTGTTGCTTTTACCTCAAGAATAACTTGGTTTAAATTTTAATTAAGCAGCTCCATCCAAGTGAAACCATTCAGATTACCAAGGAACTCTGAGGGGGGGGGTGGGGGGGCTCTCTGTCTGTGGTTTTATTAAATTTCAATGATTTTTCCCCCCCAGGTGAAGAAAGATCTTAAAACTGGTCATTCAAAGGGGTTTGGCTTTGTTCGTTTTACGGAATATGAAACCCAGGTGAAAGTAATGTCACAGCGACATA
>NW_024085153.1:0-1331 GCF_003009895.1 Hyaena hyaena | reverse complement strand
TAAAGTAGAGGGGCGCCTGGGTGGCTTAGTCGGTTAAGCGTCCGACCTTCGCTTAGGTCATGATCTCGCGATTCGTGGGTTCGAGCCCCGCGTCAGGCTCTGTGCTGACTGCCGGCTCAGAGCCTGGAGCCTGTCTCAGAGTCTGTGTCTCCCTCTCTCTCTG
Organism: Hyaena hyaena; assembly: GCF_003009895.1. Classification (NCBI taxonomy): domain Eukaryota; kingdom Metazoa; phylum Chordata; class Mammalia; order Carnivora; family Hyaenidae; genus Hyaena; species Hyaena hyaena. The sequence continues at coordinate 1,168 of NW_024085153.1, read as the reverse complement.
ACCCTCCCCTGCTCACGCTGTCTCTCTCTCTCTCTCTCTCTCTCTCTCTCCTAGAAATAAATAAAAAACATTAAAAAAAAAAGAAAAAAAAGAATTATACATGGCTTTTCCTTTCTTGTATTTCTTAAACTTAAAAAAAATTTTTTTGCAAGACATAATTGGCCATAAATTGCAATATATGCAATATATAATTAGATCTTTGATTCAAATAAACTGGGGATACAATTGAGTAAATTTTATTTTTTATTGTATTCTATTTTTTAAGATTTTTTAAATCTTTTAATGTTTATTTATTTTTGAGACAGAGAGAGACAGAGCATGAGCTGGGGAGGGGCAGAGAGAGAGGGAGACATAGAAGCCAAAGCAGGCTCCAGGTTCCAAGCTGTCAGCACAGAGCCTGATGTGGGGCTTGAACTCACAAACCATGAGATCATAACCCAAGCCAAAGTCAGAGGCTTACCTCACTGAGCCACCCAGGCACCCCAAGATTTTAAGTAATCTCTCCACCCAACGTGGGGCTCAAGCTCACAACCCCAAGATCAAGAATCGCAGGCCCCACGGACTGAGCCAGCCAGGTACCCCACAACTGAGTAAATTTTAATATGAACTTACATCAGATGATATTATTGTATTAAGTCCACCATGCTTATATGGAAGAGTACTTGTTCTTAGGAGACACAAGCTGAAATTCTCAAGGCTGAAAGGCATGATATCTGAAACTTAGATGGTTCAGAATAAAAGTGTGTGTGTGTGTGTGTGTGTGTGTGTGTAGAGAGAGAGAGAGAGGGAGAGTGAGAGTGAGACAAAGAGAGACTGGAAAAGAGGATTTAAGGAAGAAAACTGAAACAAATGTAGCAAGATGTGAATCTGAAGAAAGGAATATGGGTATTCATTATATTAGTCTTTCAACCTTTCTGTTGACTGGGGTAATTGCTCAAACTGCTGGGATAATGGCCTTCAAAGCTTTTTTGTTTTTTGTTTTTTTTTTAATTTTTTTTAATGTTTTATTTATTTCTAGGAGAGAGAGAGACAGCGTGAGCAGGGGAGGGTCAGAGAGAGAGGGAGGCACAGACTCTGAAACAGGCCCCAGGCTCTGAGCTGGCAGTCAGCACAGAGCCCGACGCGGGGCTCGAACCCATGAACCGCGAGATCATGACCTAAGCGAAAG
>NW_024085152.1:0-1332 GCF_003009895.1 Hyaena hyaena | reverse complement strand
GAGAGAGAGACAGCGAGAGAGAGATACTGATTGAATTTAAGTTATAGATTTGGAAAATAGTCATTTAAAGCCTTTTGGGTGCCTTTGTTTTATCATAATTCAAAGAATCAAAATGTAAAATTTTGTCCAGAAATACCCTCTCCTAGGTGTTTGCATTAAGCAAATGAACTCCTATAGACTGTCCTCAACAAATAAGTATAAATATAAGAAACTAAAACTGAAAGCACCAGTGGAGTTTGGATATAATTTCTTTTTCTCTGGACTTGAGGAATTAAAAAAAATAAATGCAGTTAGTTCGGCTATAAAGTTTGTTTTGAAAATGCAAATTTCCTAACACGTTAAGGAAGAATTTGACTTTACTGTGAATTTTGCATTTGTATATGTGTGATTTTTGTGGGATATAAAACTCTACAAAGTTGAATCTAGAGGTGCAGAAATGTATAAAATATAAACACACACACACACACACACACACACACACACACACACACACATACCATGTATATACAGTTCTCAGAAGGACAGTGAGATACATCCACCCACAAATTGTACTACAACTTTCTGTCCTGCCACATCACAGTAACGATAAGATACCAGCTTCATCAGTGGTTGACAGCTCCATGCCCTTCCTTTCTTTGGTTTTTAACCCTATTTATTTTCTGTTATTTTTCTCTTTTCTCTTACTATTCTCTATTTTATTATCTTCTTTTGCACCTGTTGTTGGGCATGCTCGTGGAGGGAGGGGCAATATATGCACCATGTGTATCTTTCAGCTCTGTTTCATGGTAAAGTGACATAAAATCATAGTATTTATGTATTTCCTGACAATTTAACAAGTAGAAAATTCTGTAACTTTTTGCTAGGTTTTATTTTTTTAAAAAGTGTCAACAACAAATTTTTGAGTACCATGCCTGTAATGTCATGTTATGATTGGAATTTGTTTCTATGAAATTCATATATTTTTAACCCCAATGAAATAATTTTAGGCTATGGGGTCATTACAGTGGAGCCCTCATGAATAAGATCAGTGCCCTCATAAGAGCCATGAGCACTTGTTCTTGCTCTCAGCTTCTGCCTTCTATGAGAACAGTGAGAACATGGCATTGGCAAACAAGAAAGTGTACACTCAGGCACCAGATGTGCTGATGCCTTTACCTTGGATTTCCTAGCTACCAGAACTTGAGATAAATAAACAGAATGAAAAGGCAAGACACAGAAATGGAAAAAATATTTGAAAATCATGATGAAAGAGTTAATATCCAAAAACATATAAAAATACATACAACTCAATGGCAAAAAGCAAACAATCTGATTTTAAAAATGGACAAAAGA
>NW_024085151.1:0-1332 GCF_003009895.1 Hyaena hyaena | reverse complement strand
GTGTCACAACTGTGAGATCATGACTTGAGCTGAAATCAAGAGTCTGATGCTTAACTGACAGAGCCACCCAGGTGCCCCTCATTGTAGATTTTTGTTTGTTTATTTGTTTGTTTCTAAGGTTTATTTATTTTTGAAAGACAGAGAGCACAAACAAGAGAGGGGCAGAGAGGGAGGGAGACAGAATCTGACACCGGCTCTGTGCTGTCAGCGCAAAGCCTAATGTGGGGCTTGAACCCACGAACTGTGAGATCATGACCTGAGCCAAAGTTGGACACTCAACCAACTGAGCCACCATGATGCCACTCTCATTGTTAATTTTTAGTTTCATTTTCCTGATGATGAGTTATGTTGAGGATCTTTTCATTTGTCTCTTGACCATGTGTATGTCTTCTTTGGAGATGTGTCTGTTTATGTCCCATGCCCATTTTTAACTGGATTATTTGTTTTTGGAATGTTGAGTTCTTTTTTATATATTTTGGATACTATCCTTTTATAGGATATGTCATCTGCAAATGTCTTGTCCTATTCAGTAGGTGTTCCTTTAATTCTGTTGATTATTTCCTTCACTGTGCAGAAGCTTTTCATTTTGATGTATTCCCAACAGTTTACTTTTCCTTTTATTTCTCTTGCCTCAGGAGACATATCTAAAAACATACTGCTATGGACAATGTCAGGAACGTTATTGCCTGTGCTCTCTTCTAGTATCTTGATGTTTTCAGGTCTCACATTTAAGTCTTTAATCCGTTTTGAGTTTATTTTTGTGTGTGGTCTCAGAAAGTGGTTTAGTTTCATTCTTTTTTGTATGTAGCTGTCTAGTTTTCCCAGAACCCTTTGTTGAAGAGACTGTCTTTTTCCCATTGCATATTCTTGCCTCTTTTGTGGGAGACTAATTGGCCATAGATCATGGGTTTGTTTCTGGGCTTTCTATCCTGTTCCATAGATCTATATGTCTGGTTTTTTGTTTTTTTGTTTTTTTTTTTTTGCCGGTACCATACTGTTTGGGTGAGTAGATACTTATAGTTTAACTTGAAATCTGGAATTGTGATACCTCAAGCTTTGTTTTTCTCTTTCAAGATTGCTTTGGCTCTTTGGGGTCTTTTGTGGTTCCACACCAATTTTAGGGTTATTTGTTCTAGGTCTGTGAAAAATGCTCTTGGTATTTTTATAGAGATTGTATTAAATCTGTGCTTTATGTAATATGGACATTTTATTTTATTTTATTATTTTTTTAAATGTTTTTTTTTATTATTTTCTAGGAGAGAGAGAGAGAGAGAGAGACAGCGTAAGCAGGGGAGGGTCAGAGAGAGGGGGAGTCACAGACCGAAACAGGCT
>NW_024085150.1:0-1332 GCF_003009895.1 Hyaena hyaena | reverse complement strand
CATAGCATTCCCTGAGGTCTGACCGTCTGGGTGTTGGTGAGCCAGTACTGTCCCTTGTAATCCATTAATGTCAATACTGAATGTGGCACTCAGACTGTCAATCCTTGTGCCATAGGTAACTTGTCAGCCTCGGACACTAAGAGGGCCATAGCTACCAGTGCCCGTAGGCAGAGGCCCAGCCTTGGGCAAGAGTCAAGGTGCTTGAAGAGATATGCCACCGGGCGATGCCTTGACCCCAGCGTCTGGGTTAGGGCTCCCACCACGATGCCAGTACATTCATGAACATATAAGAAGAAGGGCTTGGACGTGTCTGGGAGCCCCAGACCAGGTGCATTGGCAAGGGCTCATTTGATCTCTTCTTCAAAGGCCCTTTGCTGTACTTGCTCCCACAGCAGAGGTTCCCACTCTCCCCTCTTTGTGGCCTCATAAAGGGGTTTTGCCAAGACCCAGAAGTTAGGTATCCAGATTCTACAGAGGCCTGCGGCCCTGAGAAACTCTGGAACCTGATGTTGAGTCGATGGGACTGGGATGGAACAAATGGCCTGTTTTCTCTCTGGGCCAAGTTAACACTGCCCCTGGAAGAGGTGAAAGCCAAGGTACTTGACTTTCTTTTGACAGATTTGAGCCTTTTTCCTTGAGACCTTACAGCCAGGTTCCCATAGGAGGGTAAGGAGCTGCCGAGTTCCATGCAAACCTCCCGGGACCTTCCAGCCAGCACTAAGTCATCTACGTGCTGAAGCAGGACACACCCATGATGATCCACTGGGAAGCCTCTTAGGTCTGAGGCTAATGCAGTGCCGAAAATAGCTGGGGGGGTTTTGAACCCCTGAGGCAACCTGGTCCAAGTCAACCGGCCCTTGTCACCATTTTCAGGATTCTCCCCCTGGAAGGTAAAGATTGGTTGACTCCGGGAGGGGGGCAGGCAGATGCAGAAGAAAGCATCCTTGAGGTCCAGGCATGTGAAGGAGGCAGCTTCGGTGGGATAAGACCCAAGAGAGTGTATGGGTTTGGGACAAGTGGGTGCAGGGTGACAACAGCCTGGTTTACTGTGCACAGGTCTTGGACTGGCCGACAGTCACCGGTGCATGGCTTCTGGACTGGTTGGAGAGGTGTGTTCCAACATGACTGACAGGGTCAGAGGATCCTGTATTTTAGAAGTCTCTCCAGGGGCGCCTCGGTGGCTCAGTTGGTTAAGTGGCCAACTTCCGCTCAGGTCATAATCTCACAATTTGTGAGTTCGAGCCCCATGTTGGGTTCTGTGCTGACAGCTCAGAGCCTGGAGCCTACTTTGGATTCTGTGTCTCCCCCTCTCTCTGACCCTCCCCTGCTCAC
>NW_024085149.1:0-1333 GCF_003009895.1 Hyaena hyaena | reverse complement strand
CCCACGAACCGCGAGATCATGACCTAAGCGAAAGTCGGACGCTTAACCGACTAAGCCACCCAGGCGCCCCTAATTGCTTGTATTTCTGAGGGATTTTTTAAATAAATCCATTTTCATTCATGATTTTATGTATTTCGGTCCTCTCTCTTTTCTTATTGAGAAGCCTGGCTAGAGGTTGATCAATTTTGTTTATTAAAAAAAAAATCTCGGTTTCATTAATCTGTTCTACCTTTTTTTTCTGTATTGTTTATTTATCTTATTGTGAGTTTGGGGTGTCTTTCATGTTCTTATTATAGTTCCTTTAGGTGTACTGTTACATTTTGTATTTGGGATTTTTCTTGTTTCTTAGATAGGCCTGGATTCCAATGTATTTTCCTCATAAGACTGCCTCTGTTGCATCCCAAAGAGTTTGGATTGTTGTATTTTCTTTTATTATTATTATTATTATTATTATTATTATTATTTTACAAATAGTTTATTGTCAAATTAGTTTCCACATCACACCCAGTGCTCATCCCCATGAGTGCCCTCCTCCATGCCCATCCCCCCTTTCCCCTACATCCATCAGTTCTCAGTTTTTTGTCAAGATTGTTGTATTTTCATTGTCCTTTGTTTCCATATATTTTTAAATTTCTTCTCTAATAGCTTGGTTGACCCATTCATTCTTTAGTAGGATGTTCTTTAACCTCCATGCTTTTGGATGTTTTCTAGACTTTCTTCCTCGGATTGATTTCAAGTTTCATAGCATTGTGATATGAAAGTGTGCATGTTATGATATCAATTCTTTTATATTTATTGAGGGCTGTTTTGCAACCAAGTATGTGATCTATCTTGGAAAATGTACCATGTGCACTTGAGATTAAAGTGTATTACACTCTTTTGAGATGTAGAGTTCTAAATAAATCTGTCAAGTCCAATTGGTCCAATGTGTCATTCCGGGCCATTGTTTATTTAATGATTCGCTGTCTACTTGATCTTGCTGTAAGTGGAGTATGAAAGTCTCCTGCAATTAGCACCTTCTTATCAATAAGATTGTTTGTTTGTGATTAATTTTTTTATGCATTTGGGTGCTTCCAAATTCGGTGCATAGGCATTTATGATTGTTAGCTCTTTCTGATGGATAGACCCTGTAATTAATATATAATGCCCTTTTTCATCTCTTGTTAGAGCCTTTAATTTAAAGTCTAGTTTGTCTGAATATCATATGTTTGCACGTATAGTAGGATTAGGAGGAACTTGACGGAGGAACAAGGGGGAGAAGAAAGGCGGAAATGGTGGGGGAAAGGGAGAGAGGCAAACCATGAGAGACTCTTGAATGCTGACAAAAACTGAG
>NW_024085148.1:0-1333 GCF_003009895.1 Hyaena hyaena | reverse complement strand
ATTTAAAAAACACTCTCTGAAAGGATAGTCCCTGGACAAAGAGTCTTCTTGGCTACAGCAGCGCTCATAGATACACAGAGCATTAACAGGTCTTTAAAACCAACAAGAGCCGGAAAGCTAACTAAAATGATGAAACGAGGAGGAGGGGCAAGATGGCGGAGAAGTAGGGAGCTCCGTACCTGCACTCGTGCCCAGGCATCACACGGAAAAGATCTGAAGCCATAGGAAACCGTACCACACCCAAGAGATTGGGAGAGAAAGGATACAGATTCCACTCAGAAAGACTTCTAACGTGAGTGCGAACTGGGGAAGTAAAAATCGGGCCTGAATTGGAGACTGGAGAGACGGGCCACCCCCTCTGTGGGGAGTGAGAGGGGAAAAAGAGAGTCCAAAACAGAAAAACCTCCGCTCGGGGGAAAAACCTCCGCTCGAGGTGTAGAAAATTTTTGCGCACAAAATACCTGCACGTCAGGCCCCTCCACACTCCAAGTCGCCCAGGAGGGGCTGCACTCGCGATTTGCTTCTTTGTGCTGGCTCCTGGCTGGCTGGAGGAGGTTGCGCACCTGCAGCCATTACCCTCAAGGTGGGCTTGGACCCCTGAGGAGGCGCACAGGCAACAGCGTCCGAGCTCCTAGCTGGCTGGATCTCTGGAGGGAAGGCAGAGCGCTACAAACTGGCAGATGTGACCTCGAGTTCGTGTTTTGGGTGACTGAGACACAGAGGGAACTTGATATCCTCACTCCAGCAGGCTCAGCGTGCCAGCAGACAAAGCCCCCCGCCCCGCCCAGGCCCCCCAGCCCCACCCGGAGAAGGGAGCAGTGGCTTCTGGCTCCACCCCCAGAGCTAGCCTAGAAGATTGGAATCCCCCAGAGGGGAAAACCAGGATATAGCCTGAGGCAATTTCAGCAGGGCACTTGGCTTGGATTTGGAGGCTGGGACTCGCCTTGGTTGAAAAGCACAACAAGCTTCTGCTGAGCCCCTGGCGGAGAAAGTTTACACGCCTATAAAAGCAAGGAGGAGCACCACCACTCTCCTCCCTACAACCTCCAGGCAGAACTCCCACCTGACTCATTGGATCACACTACGCCCATCCCTGCTTGACAGCTGCCCTCCTCCCTTTCCGCCCCCCCTTTTTTTTTGTTGTGTTGTTTTCTTTTCTTTTTTCTGTTGTTGTTGTTGTTGTTGTTGTTGTTTCTTTTCTTTTTTTCCGCAGAACACTGACCTGATTACCTCTGGTCACCAGCGTACGTAAACAATCAAATTTTGTCCATTCTGTAGATGTAAATTCTACACCTCCCGACCTTTTCATCTCTTTCTCTCAGGAGTAATTAGA
>NW_024085147.1:0-1333 GCF_003009895.1 Hyaena hyaena | reverse complement strand
TCCCCCACCCCCATCTGCCCTCAGTTTGTTCTCAGTATTCAAGAGTCTCTCATGGTTTGCCTCCTTTCCTCTCCCCAACTATTTTGTCCCTTCTCCTCCCCCATGGTCCTCCGTTAAGTTTCTCCTAATCCTCCTATAAGTGGAAGCATATGGTATCTGTCTTTCTCTGTCTGATTTATTTTGCTTACCATAACACCCTCAAGTTCCATCCACATTGCTACAAATGGCCAGAATTCATTCTTTCTCATTGCTATGTAGTATTCCATTGTATAGATAAACCACATCTTCTTGATCCATGTCAGTTGATGGACACTTAGGTTCTTTCCATGATTTGGCTATTGAAAGTGCTGCTCTGAACATTGGGGTACATGGACCCCTATGCATCAGCACTTCTGTATTCCTTGGGTAAATTCCTAGCAGTGCTATTGCTGGGTCATAGGGGAGTTCTATTGTTAATTTTTTGAGGAACCCCCACACTGTTTTCCAGAGGGGCTACACCAGTTTACATTCCCACCAACAGTGAAGGAGGGGGCCTGTTTCTCCACATCCTCACCAGCATCTAGAGTCTCCTGATTTGTTCATTTTAGGCACTCTGACCGGCATGAGGTGGTATCTCAGTGTGGTTTAGATTTGTATTTCCCTGATGAGGAGGCATGCTGAGCATCGTTTCATGTGACTGTTGGCCATCTGGATGTTCTCACTGGAGGTGTCTGTTCATGCCTTCTGCCCATTTCTTCACTGGATTATTTGTTTTTCAGGTGTGGAGTTTGGTGATTTCCTTAAAGATTTTGGATACTAGCCCTTTATCCGATATGTCATTTGCAACTATCTTTTCCCATTCTGTCAGTTGCCTATTAGTTTTATGGATTATTTCCCTTGCTGTACAGAAGCTTTTGATCTTGATGAAGTCCCAATAGTTCATTTTTGCTCTTGATTCCCTTGCTTTGGGGATGTGTCAAGTAAGAAATTGCTGCGGTTGAGGTCAAGGAGGTTTTTTTCCTGCTTTCTCCTCTAGGGTTTTGATGGTTTCCTGTCTCACATTCAGGTCTTGTATCCATTTGGAGTTTATTTTTGTGTACAGTGTGAGACAGTGATCCAGTTTCATTCTTCTACATGTTGCTGTCCAGTTCTCCCAGCACCATCTGTTAAAGAGGCTGCCTTTTTTCCATCGGATACTCTACTGCTTAGTCAAAGATTAATTGGCTGTACATTTGTGGGTCCAGTTCCGAGTTCTCTATTCTGTTCCATTGGTCTATGTGTCTGTTTTTGTGCCAATACCATACTGTCTTGATGATTACAGCTTTGTAGTAGAGACTAAAGTCTGGGATTGTGA
>NW_024085146.1:0-1333 GCF_003009895.1 Hyaena hyaena | reverse complement strand
CTCCTCTTCTCCGTATGGAATGCCCACTATTTTATATTGGTTTTCTCGATGGTGTCCCCTAAATCTTTTAGGTTTTCTCAACTCTTTCTTATTCCTCTTTCTTTTTGCTCCTCTGAATAGACAGTTTCAAATATCCTGTCATCAAGTTCACTGTTTCTTGCTTCTGCTTGATCAAGTCTGCTACTGAAGCTCTCTACTAACTTTTTCAATCCAAGCATTGTATGCTTTAGCTCCAAAATTTGTTTTTGGTTCTTTTTTATGGCTTCTCTTTGTTGAACTTGTCATTTTGATCATAGATTATTTTTCTACTTTCATTCCCTATCCGTGTTCTCTCATAGTTCAGTAAGATTCTTAAAATGACAATTTATGATTCTTTGTAAGGCAATTCATAGATCTCCATTTCTTTGGGGTCAGTTAATGGAGTCTTGTTTTGTTCCTTTGGTGATGTCATGTTTTGCTGATTCTTCATGATCTTCAAGCCTGTGTTGGTGTCTGCACAGATAAAGAAGTAGTCACCTCTTCCAGTATTTATGGACTGGATTTGGGAGGAAAAGACCTTCATCAGACAGCCTGCCTGAAGATTCTGGAGATCTCTCAAACCTTTTCTATGGGCCACTCCACTCCCATCCCCTCCTGGGAGGGTAGTTTTAGGACTGTGTGTCTTCTCTAAATCCTATGGAGCCATACCAGATGCTGAGAGGTACCTGTTCCTTTTCCCTAGGGCACTGCCCCAATATGCCAGGGCACTGCATGCAGGTAATACTTCCTCCCTTCCCTTCTGTAAGGTATGCCTTAGGATTTTATGCCCTCTCTCTCGCAGCCATGTTGAGTGCCAGGAGTTAACCACCCCCTTTCCCTAGGGTAGTGCACCAATATGCCAGGACAATGGGTAAAAGTCCCACGTCTGTCTCTCCTTCCTGAGAGGGAAGTTTCAGAGTGGTGCACCTTCTCTCAAGTCTGTGGCCGATATCCCCGCTGGATGCGGAGATGCATGCCACACGTGGGAAGGTGTGGAGCCCCATCTGTGCGGGGCTGTGGTTGGGGGACATAAACGCCAGTTGCTCTAAGCCTCTGCCCTTTGCTTTGTTTCTAGCTGGTCTCTGTTGATCGAGGCCATACCAACTTCCTCAGTGCTCTGATGTGCCAAGCTAAGCAGGGCTTTTGGGCACTGCCCCCAAACGTCAGGAAGCTGGACCTTCTCTTGTTCCTTCTCCTGAGGGAGAAGTCGTGGACTGGAGGGTGGGGGGGGGGTGTCTCTTGGCTCTGAGTTTTGTAGGTCTGGGGTAGAGATGATGCAAGCAGAGTGCAACTGCTCCTTTTACCCTTTTCAATG
>NW_024085145.1:0-1334 GCF_003009895.1 Hyaena hyaena | reverse complement strand
TCATGGGACAGCGGGTTCCCCCGGGGGCCTGGACCCTGAGTGGGCAGGTCTGTCTGCACAGGCAGGCAAAACTCACGGCGGGGAGCCGCCTGGGGCAGGAGACGGGGCTTGGCCAGAGGTGACTCGGGGCCGGGGGTGGGGCCGGGGAATGGAGGAGCCCCTCCAGAGCCCCTCAGGGACCTGGCTGCACGGTCTTTCCCGCCTCTGGACCCGCCCAGGCTGCGGGACGCTGGCCTGTCCTTGTCCGCCGGGCCCCCTGCCCCTGGGCCTCGGGAGTTCTGCGTGGCAGCTCTGTGCCAGGGCAGCAGCCGTGCCTGGCCCGTGCCGTGGGGACGGGCCCTCACCCTCCCTCGAGTGAGGTGGTCCCACCTGGCTTCATCCTGCCTGCGCCCAGGCCTGTCCACTCTCGGGACCCTCACCCCGGGTGCCCCAAAGGGGCAGAGGCAGGCAGTCCTGAGTGCCCAGGGGAGGGACCATCCCAGACACCCACACGGATGCTGAAAACAAGCCTTCCCACTGAGCAGCACCACCTTCACACACACACGCACATGCACACACACACACACACACAGGCATGTGTGCGCACACACACACACACGCGCGCGCATGCAGGCCTGATGCACTGGGCCTCACGCAGGACAAGGTGCCAGGGCCCAGGCCAGAGCCGGTCGTGGGGCCGTGGGAACCCTCAGTGTAGACACCAGCCTGGCCCCCACCCCTCCAACTCCCACCAGCTGCTCCGCAGCCCGTCCGCGCGCCGGCCACACTGAGCAGCCCGTCTCCTCCCCAGGACACCTGCGCCCCCTCCCAACACACACAAACCCCCACCCTGCTGGCCCCCACACTCCCACCCACTCGTCACCAGCGTCACTCTCTGTCACCCTCTGGGCCCTCTCCTGGGCTCTGCTCTCCCTCCTGCGCTCTGGGCCTGCTCCCCAGGAGGGCAGGTGTGGGGGGCAGACAGCCCCAGCACAGGGCAGAGCAGAGGGGGAGCGGGTCCCCCACTGGCCAGGCCCAAGCGGGAGGGCTGGGGGCACTGAGGCCGGGGCCCCGAGGTCACGGAGGGAACGACCCCTGCCCCCTGCGGGCAGGCATGGCACTGACCACTCCCTTCCCGTCCAGAGCTGCTCCTGGACGACAGCTGTGCGGAGGACCAGGACGGGGAGCTGGATGGGCTGTGGACCACCATCTCCATCTTCATCACCCTCTTCCTGCTCAGCGTGTGCTACAGCGCGACGGTCACCCTCTTCAAGGTGGGCATCCCGCCCCGCCCCGCACCGTGGCCCGCCGCCCCCACGCTGTCCCCGCGCTGTCCCCACGCTCTGTCCGCACTG
>NW_024085144.1:0-1334 GCF_003009895.1 Hyaena hyaena | reverse complement strand
CACGTGGAATGATTTGCGAATACTAAACCACCCTTGCAGCTTGGCAATAAATCCCACTTAATTGTGGTGAATGATATTTTTAAGGTATCATTAAATTTGGTTTGCTAGTATTTTATTGAGATTTTTTGCATCCATGATCATCAGGGACATCAGTCTGGAGTTCTCTTTTTTAGTGGACTCTTTACCTGGTTCTGGTATCAGGGCAATGCTGGCCTCATAGAATGAATTTGAAGTTTTCCATTCTTTTCTATATTTTGGAATAGCTTAAGAAGATTAGGTATTAACTCATTTTGAAGTGTTGGGTAGAATTCACCTGTGAAGTCATCTGGTCCTGGATTTTTGATTGTTGGGAGTTTTTTCATTACTGACTCAACAACTTTGCTGGCTATTGGTCTGTTAATGTTTTCTATTTATGTCTGTTTCAGCTTATGTACTTTGTATGTTTCTAGGAATTTATTCTCTTATAAATTGTCCAAATTGTTGCTATACACGTTTTCATAATATGATTGTTTGTATTTCTGTGGTGTTGATTGTGATCTCTCCTCTCTCATTTGTGATTTTATTTGAGTCCTTTCTCTTTGCTTTTGGATGAGTTCAGCTAGAGGTTTATCAATGTTACTTTTCTTTTTTTTTCCCACAGTGAACCAGCTACTGCTCTCATGCAGATGGTTTAGTTTCTATGTCATTTATTTCAGCCGTAATCTTTATAATTTCCCTCCTTCTGTGGATTTAGGTTTTGTTTCTTGTTCTTTTTCCAGCTCCTGTAGGTGTAAGGTTCAGCTCTTTATTTGAGATTTTTCTCCCTTCTTGGTGTAGACGTGAATTGTTGTGAAACTCCCTCTTCAAACCACTTTCCTGCATTCTAAATGTTTTGGACAATTGTTTTTTCATTTTCACTGGTTTCCATGTATTTTTGAAGTTTCCTCTTTGACTTCCTGGTTGACCCATTCATTGTCTAGTAGTGTGTTATTTAACCTGCACGTATTTGTGGTCTTTCCATATTTTTTCTTGTGGTTGACTTCTGGTTTCATAGTGTTGTGTTCTGAAAATATTCATGGTGTGATTTCAGTCTGCTTGAATTTGTTCAGGTTTGTTTTGTTGGCTACTGTGATTTATTTTGGAGAATTTTCCGTGTGCACTTGAAAAGAATGTATATTTGTTATGCTGTGTCACGATGGAATGTTCTTGACATATCTGTCAAATCAATCTATTTCACTATGTCATTCAAAGACATCGTTTCCTTGTTGATTTTGTTTCGATGATGTGTCTATTGATGTAAGTGGCGTATTAAAGTCTTATTATGAATTAGTTTCTTTATGTTATTAAGTTGTCTG
>NW_024085143.1:0-1336 GCF_003009895.1 Hyaena hyaena | reverse complement strand
GTGGCTCAGTTGGTTAAGCGTCTGACTTCGGCCGAGTCATGATCTCATGGTTTGTGGGTTCGAGCTCCGTGCCGAGCTCTGTGCTTCAGCTAGCTCAGAGCCCGGAGCCTGTTTCAGATTCTGTGTCTCCTTCTCTCTCTGACCCGCCCCTGCTCTCGCTCGCTCGCTCTCTCTCTCTCTCTCTCTGTCTCAGAAATAAATAAAACATTAAAAAATAAAAATAAAGAAATAAAAGTTAAAAAGTAGAAGCCTCTCCCACAGGATTGGCCATCCCCTGAACGCAAACACTAAGCCTGACCTTCACCTGCACATGACCCCCAAACTCAGCCTACTGTGGAGATCACTGCACTGCAGGCGTTTCGCCCCCATCACCACCAGGAACCGAATCCTAACACTAGCTATGGCTCTGGCCCTAAGAAGGTCCACCCAGAACGCGTGAGGAGAGAAGTGACTTGGGGCCCATGCCTTAGGCAGAATCCCTCAACAAGGTGTCTGATGTTCACCAGGACATTTACACTTGTGGCTTGTTCCTACAGACAGAAATCCTCTGAAACCTCTGTTGGTCCAGAGAGTGGGCCGAAGCTTGTAGCCAGACACTAATGCTCAATCACGGTTGATCTTCTCCACAGACATAACCAGGTTCTCAGCATTCTCTTCGACTGACTTGTCATCGAAACCAAAATGGCTTCAGTAAAAGTTCAGGCACATCTTCTGCAGTGGCAAATTAAAGCCTCAGAGACAGGCCAGGAAAGGGATGAAAGTCATAGACAATGACTTCAGAGCATCCATCCAGATTGCTACCTTGAAGAAAGCTATTCAGCTTTCAATGGAGGCCTCGGACAAATTGCACAACAGGAGCACAAAGTATAGTCCTTACAAACAGGGAACTCCATCAACGGTGTCTCCTCCAAAATCAAAGTTGGAGACTAGGAAGATGCATGGCTCAGGCACTCAGATGTTGCTGAGATTAGCCAGGCAGTTGTCTCATATCTGCTGAAGCACTCTCTCTTTTGAAGGACTTGGATTTGTTTTTCTCTTGGATTACATAAATCATTGTCTGTCTTGTTTCAAACCAGGTAAAACCTCTTGCCTGTCTCCTTGCTGTTCAGGGCCAGCTAAGCATGCTTAAAGTTAATCCGTCAAACAACAACAACGACAACAACGATGCAGAAGTCACACTAAACAAAACCCACCACTCCTAGGCATGTATGTGGATGCGAACTGTGGTCCCAGTTCCAGGCAGGTCCCAGAAGATCACATTGGGATATTCTGGATGTTGACTGGTGGTTTTCTTCCTCGTAGTCTCCACAACTCCAAGGTTAACAGACACCTGTCC
>NW_024085142.1:0-1337 GCF_003009895.1 Hyaena hyaena | reverse complement strand
TAAAAAAAAAAAAAAAAAGCTCTGGCCTTGGAAACAGCACCGAGGGTTACGGAGAAAGGGTGGGTGTCACCAAGGCAATTATCTCGGTGGCGCTCTGACTTCCCAACACCTGCCCAGCCAGCCCTCCCTCGGCAGCCCGCCTTCACGCACCGCACTGCAGGGCGGACCACAAGTGACGCACCTTTTAAGTCAAGTGCAAACAACAGCGGGAGGCCAAAGGGTGATGAGCCGACACACCTGTCTCCAGTGTGACTCAGAATCTTACGGAGATAGACCATACCTTGCATAAAGCAGGAGGGGACACGGGTCCCAGATCCCATTAATCCCACACTTCTCATCCGGCTCTGGTTTGCAGACATACCCCAGGCCTGTCAGGCCAGAGAAGTAGGGAGATAAATAAAATAGTCTTTATTTGTTTGGTAGCTTTTTAATTCCAAGTAATTCTCGGCTAACAGAACTTTTTTTTTTTTTTTAATTTATTTCTGAGAGAGAGAGAGAGCATGAGCAGGGGAGGGTCAGAGAGAGAGAGGGAGACACAGAATCCAAAACAGGCTCCAGGCTCTGAGCTGGCTGTCAGCACAGAGCCCGACCCAGGGCTCGAACCCACGAACCGTGAGATCATGACCTAAGCGAAAGTCGGACGCTTAACCGACTAAGCCACCCAGGCGCCCCATCTGTCCGGGAAATTCTTAGTGAAAGTTCTGTTCTCTGAAAAAGGACAAGTAAAGTCTTTTTTACTTTTTCTTGTCATGTTGATCCATAGCTTGACAATCGCAGGGCCACGGGGAGATGCCAACCTTCTATCATGTGGCTTTGGATGTCACTGGCCATAGTGCCACCTGTTGCAATGCAAATATGTCAGGTTTGTCACGATTGATGTTTTTTGAGAGAAAAATGTCACTGATAGCATCTCCAGTTATTAGAGTAGTATTGCTAAAAGTCAACAATTTGCAAGCAAAGCCCCCCAGGAAAAGTGAGGTACGCAGAACAGGAAGGCCCCGGCCATCTTACCGCCCAACCCCCCCAACAGATTATATCAGAACCCCCCAGTGCTAGGGGGTGCAGATAATTTGCGTAGTGCGTGCTCAGTTACTCTGTGGCCGTGTCCCAAAATCGAAGGTAAGCCAGCTACTGGCCATTAAAAGCTCTGGCCTCGGGGGTGCCTGGGTGGCTGAGTCGGTTGAGCGTCCGACTTTCGCTGAAATCATGATCTCGCTGTTCGTGGGTTCGAGCCCTGCGTCGAGCTCTGTGCTGACTGCCAGCTCAGAGCCTGGAGCCTATTTCAGAGTCTGTATCTCCCTCTCTCTCTGACCCTTCCCTGCTCACGCTATCTCTCT
>NW_024085141.1:0-1337 GCF_003009895.1 Hyaena hyaena | reverse complement strand
GGATGACTTGGGATGGCATCCCAGGTTCTGGCACGTACGTAGAAAATTCTGCAGAGACACCAGCAGGTAGGCACCGATGTGGAAATGAATTCTTTCCAGGCTGACGGCCAAGAAAGAATTCTTGAGACGTTTTTGGTGTAAAAAAAGTTGGTTTTATTAAAGTATGGGGACAGGACCCATGGGCAGAAAGCACTGCATTGAGGTTATGCAGAGTGACTAAGAGAAGGTTTTCTATCCTATAGAGGGGAGGGTGATCTTAAGGCTCCAGGAAATTGGGTGCAGAGGTTCCTGGAGGTCTATTATTAACATGGTGTTTTTCTTGTAAATCATTAAGACGGTTACAAACTGGGTGCCTGGGTGGCTCAGTTGGTTGAGCATCTGGCTCTTGATTTTGGCTCAGGTCATGGTGCCAGGGTCATGGGATGGAGCCCTGCGTGGGGTCCTGGCTGAGTGTGGAGCCTGCTTAAGATTCTCCATCTGCCCCTCTCCCTTGTTCACGCTCTCTCTTAAAAAAAAAAAAAAAGACAGAAACTCTAGTGGAGTTTCATGTGCAGTATGACTGTAATTGATGTGACTTGATCTGGGGTCTGAAAAGAATTCTTGAGATGCTTGGTGCAAGGAAAAAAACCCCCAAAAAACAGGTGTCTTAATTAATGCACAGCAACAGGACCCCTGGGCAGAAAGAGCTGCAATGAGGTATGATTGGTTATATACTTTTAAGGGGAGGTGGGAATGTATAGACAAAGGAAGTTTCCTAAGGGATTTTCATGTGTTAAAGGAGACACAGGATCCAGGAGCCCTGGCTATTATTGTGAAGCAAAGGGTGTTTTTTGCCTCTAGCAAAGCATTAAGATTGGGAGTTCCTGGAGGAATTTCATACTCTGTAGATCTCAAGTATTTGTCCACGGGCTGCAAGTTATAAGGGGATTTAATGTTCTCTGCATTTCCTTTTGCCTTTGTTTTCACATCAGGTGATCATTTGTTTTCTCCCTGCCTCTGTTCTCAGGCAGTCACCAGTACCTGAGGAATGTTCTACACGTCCCACCGTCACTAGGGTACCTTTATAGGGAGTCTGCTCAGCGTAACTCACCCATTCTGTGCAACACGGTCTCCCAGAGTCTAGATTAGAAAAATGAATGTAGGGTGCAACAGAAATTAGTCTTTCTCTTCATACCCCTCCTGTTGGTTTTGTTTTGTTCTCTTCGGCTGTACAATTTCTTGCAAGGCAAGAAAGAAATGCAAAGCCGTGTTAGGTTGTGGGTTCTCATGTGTTTTTTGTCTTGGGTAATGTCAACTTAAATTACTTACCTAAAATATTTTACATGAGGGAAAGTTAA
>NW_024085140.1:0-1337 GCF_003009895.1 Hyaena hyaena | reverse complement strand
TCTAGAGAAAGTCGGGATAGAAGGAACTTACTTAAACATCATAAGAGCCATCTATGAGAAGCCTTCAGCTAACATCATCCTCAATGGGGAAAAACTGAGAGCTTTCCCCCTGAGATCAGGAACACGACAGGGATGTCCACTCTCACCACTTTTGTTTAACATAGTGTGGGAAGTCCTGGCATCAGCCATCAGACAACAAAAGGAAATAAAAGGCATGAGAATTGGCAAAGAGGAACTCAACCTTTCACTTTTCGCAGACGACATGATACTCTACATAGAAAACCCAACAGACTCTACCCGAAGCCTACTAGAACTGATCCAATATTCAGCAAAGTTGAAGGGTACAAAAGCAACGTACAGAACTCGGTTGCATTTTTATACACCAATAATGAAGCAACAGAAAGAGAAATCAAGAATCCGATCCCATTCACAATTGCACAAAAAACCATAAAATACCTAGGAATAAACCTAACCAAGGAAAGAAGAAATCTGTATGATGAAAACTATAGAAAACTTATGAAGGAAATTGAAGAAGATACAAAGAAATGGAAAAACATTTCATGCTCATGGATAGGAAGAATAAATATAGTTAAAATGTCATTACTACCCAAAGCAATCTATACATTGAATGCAAACCCAATCAAAACGGCACCAGCATCCTTCTCAAAACTAGAACAAACTCTCCTAAAATTTGTCTGGAACCACAAAAGACCTCGAATAGCCAACGTAATATTGAAGAATGAAACCAAGATAGGAGGTATCACCATCCCAGACTTTAGCCTCTACTACAAAGCTGTCATCATCAAGACAGTATGGTATTGGCACAAAAATAGACACATAGACCAAAGGAATAGAATTGCGAACTCAGAACTGGACCAAAAGGTATACAGCCACCTAATCTTTGACAAAGCAGGAAAGAATACCCAAAGGAAAAAAGACAGCCTCTTTAACAGATGGTGTTGGGAGAACTGGACATCAACATGCAGAAGAATGAAAATAGATCATTTTCTCACACCATACACAAAAACAAACTCAAAATGCATAAAAGACCTGAACATGAGACAGGAAACCATCAAAACCCTAGAGGAGAATGCAGGAAACAACCTCCTTGACCTCCACCACAGCAACTTCTTACTTGACACATCCCCAAAAGCAAAGGAATCAAGAACAAAATAAACTATTGGGACCTCATCAAGATTAAAAGCTTCTGCACGGCAAAGGAAACAATCCACAAAACTAATAGGCAACCAACAGAATGGGAAAAGATAGTTGCAAATGACATATCACATAAAGGGTTAATATCCAAAATCTATAAGGAACTCACCAAACTCCACACC
>NW_024085139.1:0-1338 GCF_003009895.1 Hyaena hyaena | reverse complement strand
AGCCCGACGTGGGGCTCGAACCCACGAACCGTGAGATCATGACCCAAGTGAAAGTCGGATGCTTAACCGACTAAGCCACCCAGGCGCCCCTGTTGTTACTTTTATTTTTGCCGGAACAGAGAAGCAAAATAATGATGCCTGGCTTAAGTAAAAAGGAAATGTCCCTAAATCATTCCATCTAGTATGTGTTTTCTAGCTGAGAGAATATCCTAATGATGACACAAACCCTAAAGTTACTGGAAGATGTTAAAAGACTGTCTTTAAAAGATAAAGAGAACAAGATCTTCTCATCCACTTGCGATATCATTTCATTATAAAACACAAGAGAATGAGTCTAGTATTGGGGAAAAAGAATTAAGAGTCTTGATAAATTTCAAAACCTTCCTGTTGTGAGAATTTCAGATATTCCTTGTCATGCTCTTACTTTTTACTTATTCAACCCTCCACATGGAAGCTGATAGAAGAAAATAAACAATCCTTCCTTCACTTCACCTCACTTTCCACTGTGGACCACAATTCTCAGGATATGTTTAATTCAAACTACCTGACTTAGTTATTAGAAAACTCAAAGGCAATAGCTTTGTTCGATGTGACTCATAAATAATAAACTGCACTGGAGAATGTAGCATAAAGACGAGGAATTTCTGCTTAAGGTAATATTCACAGCATGCTGTTAATCAACCACTTGGCCCACACTTTTTAATCTCTAACTAATTTTACACAAAAGCAGTTTGTTCAATTAAATAGGCTACTTATAGGGGAAAATTCCATAGTGGCTACTGTTAAAAAAAAAAAAATGCCTCCCTGTTTGTACCACATGCAAGCACAGTACTCTGAAATAGGAAAAGATTTGATATATTTTAATCTTATTGAGAGTACATGTCTACAATTCAGATATCCTCTCTGAATGGTCATGCTAGATTACAGACATAAGCTCCTGTAGACAGCCCCAGGCTCTCTACACACAGTAGTCTGAGCTGTAAACAGCATGAGAGTGAAAAGATTTGTTGACATTCCTTGCTGGTAGCCACAAGGATAAAACCAAATTGAAATCGTCAATATATAAAAGACTACAGATATTAACACTCAAACTACTCAGTCTGAATTCAAGACAGACTTAATTCTATAACCTCTCAGGTGTTCTCAAGACTTCTGAATCCTAATGTACTTAAGAAAACTATATGGATACATAGCAATTGGACACTTAGTACTGCAGTTAAAAAAAAAAAAAAAAAAAAAAAAAAAGGATGTAGCTCCCCATTGATTCAGAATACATACTTACATTTTTTGGTTTAGTCTTCGGGTGGATTTGAAGCGTGTTTACAATTGTGAACACTC
>NW_024085138.1:0-1338 GCF_003009895.1 Hyaena hyaena | reverse complement strand
GGTTCGTGGGTTCGAGCCCCGCGTCGGGCTCTGTGCTGACTGCCAGCTCAGAGCCTGGAGCCTGTTTCAGTCTGTGACTCCCTCTCTCTCTGACCCTCCCCTGCTCATGCTCTCTCTCTCTCTCCTAGAAATAAATAAAAATATTAAAAAAAGAAAAAAAAATAAATCTCACAACCCCAGAAGTTGGGGACTATTATTAGCCTCATATTACGGATGGGAGAACTGAGGCCCAGAGAGATGGTGCTCCAAGGAGACTATTAGTGGGATTTGAACCTGTTCCCGCCCCACCCACACCAGCGTCCAGGCTCTTCACCTCTGCCTGGTGGAGACAAAGCAGAAGGTCTGCTCCCACCTGGTGGACAGTCTCGGCAGCGCCGTTTGGACGGGTGGTCTTTTGCTTGTCAGTCTCGCCCAGGGAAAGGGCCAGGGCCCTGGAGGGTCCAGGCCTGGTGCCTTGACCTCACTCCATCCCTCATTCTCTTCTCCCGCCAGTTTTCTGAATTTTCAACACCTAAGGGGCCACCAAAAAGGCACTGCCTGACCCATTTCCCGCCCGTGTTTGGTTCACGGCTTCTTTAAGTGCAAAAAGACCCTGGATGTTAATTCTAACTCCCATGAAAAATGAAAGACCACAAAGATAGTTCTGTAACTATAAAAGGCAGCGCAAATACATTTTTGGGGGGTCTCTTAACTGATCTAAAAAGCAATTATAAGGGCGCCTGGGTGGCTCAGCTGGTTAAAATATCGAATTCTGCTTAATCCGGATCTCACAGTTGATGTGTTTGTACCTTGAATCGGGCTCTGTGATGACAGTGTAGAGCCTTCTTGGGATTCTCTCTCCCTCCCTCTCTCTCTCTCTGCCCCTCCCTGACGTACATTCTCTCTCAAAATAAATAAGTAAAGCTTTTTAGAAAAGCAATTGTATAAAAATTATGTTAATTGCAACACTAGGCCTATAGCATGTAGAAATGTACTGTATTTGCTGATAATACAAAGGAGGTGAGCAAAGCCAGATAGGAATAAGGAAATGACACCAGGTAGTAATGCTAATCCACAAACACAAGCAAAGAGAACCAGAAATGCAAATGGAGAAAAGTACCATAACAAACTTTATAAATACATATTTGTCCTCATTTATTTTCTCATGATCCTTTAACAGACATACAATTGTAACAATTATAGCAATGCATTGTTCAGTTTGTAACATATATAGATGTAATATGTATAACAGTAATAGCACAATAATAACAATAATTTGGGACAAAAGGGGGAAGAGAAAATGAGCTCTATGGGAGCTACCATAGGAGTAACGTTTCTGGGGGCGCCTGGGTGGCTCAG
>NW_024085137.1:0-1339 GCF_003009895.1 Hyaena hyaena | reverse complement strand
AAGCGTCCACCAACGGACGAATGGATCAAGAAGATGTGGTTTATCTATACCATGGAATACTACATGGCAATGAGAAAGAATGAAATCTGGCCATGTGTAGCAACATGGATGGAACTTGGTGTTATGCTGAGTGAAGTAAGTCAGGCAGAGAAGGACAAATACCATATGTTTGCACGTATAGGAGGATTAGGAGGAACTTAACGGAGGACCATGCGGGAGAAGAAGGGGGGAAATAGTGGGGGAGAGAGAGGGAGGCAAACCATGAGAGACTCTTGAATGCTGAGAACAAACTGAGGACTGATGGGTACGGGGGAGAGGAGAAGGGGGGTGATGGGCATGGAGGAGGGCACTTATTGGGATGAGCACTGGGTGTTATATGGAAACCAACTTGACAATAAACTATTCAAAAAATTATATGCAGCTAAAATAGTAAAAATTGTATGCAAATATTTGTTTTAATTTTTAATGTTTATTTTTGAGAGAGGGAGACCACAAGTAGGGGAGGTACAGAGAGACAGAGAAGAAGACAGAATCTGAAGGAGGCTCCAGGCTCTGAACTGACAGCTTGACAGTGGGGCTTAAACCCACAAACCATGAGATCATGACCTGAGCCAAAGTCTGACACTCAACCTACTGAGCCACCCAGGTGCCCCTGTATGCAAATATTAATAGTACTTATTTCTGAGTAGGGGAATTATAGATAATTTAAAAAAAATTTTTTTTAATGTTTTATTTATTTCTAGGAGAGAGAGAGACAGCGTGAGCAGGGGAGGGTCAGAGAGAGAGGAAGACACAGAATTGGAAACAGGCTCCAGGCTCTGAGCTGGCTGTCAGCACAGAGCCTGACGCGGGGCTTGAACCCACGAACCGTGAGATCATGACCTAAGTGAAAATCGGACGCTTAACCAACTAAGCCACCCAGGCGCCCCTAGATAATTTTTAATAGTTTATTGTCAAGTTGGTTTCCATATAACACCCAGTGTTCATCCCCACAAGTGCCCTCCTCCATGCCCATCACCCCCCCTTCTCCTCCCCCCACCCCATCTGCCCTCAGTTTTCAGCATTATAATTTTTAAATTCTTTCTTTTGCTTTTCTTTATTTTCTAGTATTTTCTGTATTGAAGTATCTGAACTTAAAAGGAACCACCAAAAATCCAGCTAATATTTATTGAGTGCTTATGATGTGTTTGTCATTGTTTTAGCCACGAGGAAGACCCTGATGAATGACAAAAACAAAATCTCTGTATTTTTAAAATTGTTTTTAATGTTTTATTTATTTCAGAGAGAGACAGCATGAGCAGGGGAGGGTCAGAGAGAGAGGGAGACACAGAATCTGAAA
>NW_024085136.1:0-1339 GCF_003009895.1 Hyaena hyaena | reverse complement strand
TTCAACTTCTCCCTCTGCCCAGAGCACCTGCTTCCACTCCCTCACAGGTTTTGTTCGTCGGGGTACTTCCCAGTCTTCATGCAAATCTAAGTGTGTGTCCTGGTAGAACCCGAAGTAAAACATCTTATGAAGTGACTTCACTTACACAGTCTGATGACCCAATAGCAGATCGGCACTAGAGCAGACCTGCAGAGGGCAGAGTGTGGTGGGATGGGTGTTGACTAGGGCCCCTGGCTACCCACACACCCCATGTGGTACTAGGGACCTGGTCCTGGGTGGGGTCGGGAAATCTATACAAGCATTTTCCTTTCCACAATATATTAGGTTGGAAGAAGCCAGAGATGCTAGACATTTTCTCGTGTGAAGACAGACCTACAGGAAGAAAAACTATTGCAGAAACAACAGACATACAAATACATTTAAAACCTGTTAATTTTATTCCCTGTACCAACCACTTGTTCAAGTTTCATCTCCAATGCACTCTTTGGTATCTTCAGCTAATTGTAGGGTTTTTTGTATTTGTCCAAATTTTGGGATGCATGAAAGGTGGGCTGAAGTGAGTTTATGCCATCATCCTGGGCCGGAGTGACAGAGTTTTGATCCTAGGATATTAAATGAGACTCGGGCAGCTATGATGTATTTGAAGCTTCCCCGTAAACAATTGATCTCAAATAAAGTCATAGCCTCCTTGGGAGGCTTCTCACTGTTCCAGTGTTTTGTGATTTAGTTGTAGAGAGAAACAACCACCTGTACTTGTTCTTTGGAACCTGCACCTTCTTATGTTCTTCGCCTACATTTTCCTTTATGCCTCCTCTTTCCAGGTAACAATTATATTGCATTTAAACCTCATCTCAGTCCCTCTCTGGTAAAGTTCCAGACAGAAGAGAGTCCTTATTTGGCATCTGTCATTCAACTCTATTGAAATGAGAGTAATAGGGGTAGTATCGGCATCGTGGCAGTGTAAGTTGTTCATTTTTCTCTGCCCTTCAATTTACGTTATACTTCACTTCCAGGAGGGGAAAACTAGCTCTGAGGAGTGGTGGGAGACAAATGTTTCTGAAGCCTATTCAAGTCAAATTTGTATGTTCAGGTTTACTCTGTATTTATACATATTTGTATGATTTCTGATTAAGAGCATTTCTTTTGCAATTCCAGAAATTATTGTTTAACCATTTTTCCTGTAGCTGCATAATTAGAGCACAAATATATGAAACTAAGAAGCAGTCCCTGAACTACTGACTCCTAGACATTGCACCAGACTCCACACATCTCAAATTCAGTATAGTAGCTTTCTGAGTCAACTGGTGTGCAGTGTTTGTGGAGAAAACAAAAAAATCAA
>NW_024085135.1:0-1340 GCF_003009895.1 Hyaena hyaena | reverse complement strand
GGGTGGGGCGAGCGGGGCTGGGGGCGGGTAGTGGAGCGAGGGGGGGGGTCAGGGCTGGGATCTGGGGGCGGGGCTGGTGGAGGGGAGCCAATCACGTTGAACTAGAAGCCTAGCCCTTTCAGCCCCACCCCCTGATTTTCGGGGCGGGGCGAGGAGCTGGAGGGTGAAGAGCAGGCAGGGGCGAAGGATCTAATCTGCGGAGCCTGAGTGAGGAAGCCTCCTGAAGACCCTAGAGGCTGCTGGGGCTGGTGAAGCAGGTCTGGGGCGAATGGCCCTCAGAGAGGGCAAGGAGGCTCTGCGCCCTTCCCGGTACTTTGCTCCATACGTCCCCTCCCTCCCGTGTTCCTGAGTGATACCTCTTCCTAACAGGTCATGTTATGCCCAATTCATGAGTCCCCTGAGACCCCCAAGGAGCCGACACGGATGCAAGTACAAAAGGGTCTTTATTACAAACTCGAGCAGGGACTCCAATGTACCCCGATGCAGCGGAGAAGATATGGAGCCCCGAGCTCGTGATCGCAGGGCTTTTCATTGTGCTTACAGTGGAATTTGCGGCGTTCCAGCTTGGCAGCCTCCTGGCAGACTCCTGATAGGTACAGGCTGTCTTGTCAGCACCCAATTGGTTTGGCCCATCTGGCCTGACTGCAAACTGCCAACCGGAACGTCTTAGGATATAGGCACCTGTTTTAAACTGATTGGCTGTTGCCATAGCTAGGAAGTGACTAAGGGCAGAACCTGGGACTAGGTTCGGGCCTAGTTCACTCTCAAGATGGAGGTTTAATCTGAAATGGAATCAGTTAGATTTAGGTATTACAGTCAGCAATCTAGTAACTGAAATGGTTCTGTGAGCTGCTGTAGCGCATTAATGCAACTCGAGGAGCAGATAACAACCTAGGATTTCTAAGGCTTCTGAAAGGGGGGGGTCTTGTGGGAGCAAGCCTTTAACCTATGGGGTCTGCTGCTGTCTCTGGTAGATGGTGTGGAAGTTGAGCTGAATTGTAGGACACCTAGTTGGTGTCAGAGCACTGACTGTAGGTGTGGGAACTCCCACCCACCCTCGCCCATCACACAAAACTTCCCACATTGAAACTGGGTGTAGGCCCTCTTACAGCCGCAACCAGATGGCCCCGTGCCCGCTTCATTAATATATGATGCCCTCCCTGACCCTCGCCTTTGTAATCTACCTGGAAGACTGCGGTGAAGTTAGCACAGGTATTCCCTGGGTGGTGGGAGACGAAGCTTCTATTCCCCCCGGGCTTCAGCCAGACTGAACTGTCCCCCTGTCTCTGTTCCAGGCCTCACTGTCCTGCTGACTCTGTCAGGATCACATGTCAGGAATT
>NW_024085134.1:0-1340 GCF_003009895.1 Hyaena hyaena | reverse complement strand
CCCTAGAGGAGAAAGCAGGAAACAACCTCCTTGACCTCAACCGCAGCAATTTCTTACTTGACACATCCCCAAAGGCAAGGGAATCAAAAGCAAAAATGAACTATTGGGACCTCATCAAGATTAAAAGCTTCTGCAAGGCAAAGGAAACAATCCATAAAACTAATAGGCAACCAACGGAATGGGAAAAGACAGTTGCAAATGACCTATCAGATAAAGGGCTAGTATCCAAAATCTATAAGGAACTCACCAAACTCCACACCCGAAAAACAAAAAAATCCAGTGAAGAAATGAGCAGAAGACATGAACAGACACTTCTCCACAGAGGACATCCAGATGGCCAACAGACACATAAACGATGCTCAGTGTCCCTCATCATCAGGGAAACACAAATCAAAACCACACTGAGATACCACCTCATGCCAGTCAGAGTGGCTAAAATGAGCAAATCAGAGGACCCTAGATGCTGGCGAGGATGTGGAGAAATGAGCACCCTCCTACACTGTTGGTGAGAATGTAAACTGGTGCAGCCCCTCTGGAAAACAGTGTGGAGGTTTCTCAGGAAACTAACAATAGAACTCCCTTATGACCCAGCAATAGCATTGCTAGGAATTTATGCAAGGGATGCAGAAATGCTGAGGCATAGGAGCACATGGACCCCAATGTTCATAGCAGCCCTCTCCACAATAGCTAAAACATGGAAAGAGCCTAAGTGTCCATCAACGGACGAATGGATCAAGATGTGGTTTATCTATACCATGGAATACTACATGGCAATGAGAAACAATGAAATTGGGCCATGTGTAGCAACATGGATGGACCTTGAGGGTATTATGCTGAGCGAAATAAGTCAGGCAGAGAAGAACAAATATCATATGTTCACACGTATAGGAGGATTAGGAGGAACTTAACTGAGGACCATAGGGGGGAAGAAGGGGGGAAATGGTGGGGGAAAGGGAGAGAGGCAAACCATGAGAGACTCTTGAATGCTGAGAAACAAACTGAGGACTGATGGATGTGGGGGGGAGGGTTGAGATGGGCATGGAGGAGGGCACTTGTGGGGATGAGCACTGAGTGTTATATGGAAACCAATTTGACAATAAACTATTTGTAAAAATATATATATATAAGAAAAGAAATTGAATAAAAAAAATTAACAATAGAACTCCCCTATGACCTAGCAATTGCATTGCTAGGAATTTATCCAAGGGATACAGGAGTGCTGATGCATAGGAGCACATGTGCCCCAATGTTCATAGTAGCACTCTCAACAATAGCCAAAATATGGAAAGAGCCTAAGTGTCCATCAGTTGACGAATGGATCAAGAAGATGTGGTTTATCT
>NW_024085133.1:0-1341 GCF_003009895.1 Hyaena hyaena | reverse complement strand
TCTCTAATTGCCTGATTGGCCCATTCATTCTTTAGTAGGGTGTTCTTTAACCTCCATGTTTTTGGCGGTTTTCCAGACTTCTTCCTGTGATTGATTTTGAGTTTATAGCATTGTGATCTGACAGTGTCCACAGTATGATCTCACTTCTTTTATATTTATTGGGGCCTGCTGTATGTCCTAGTATGTGATCTATCTTGGAGAATGTGCCATGCACACTTAAGAAGAAAGTGAATTCCATGGCCTCAGGATGTAGAGTTCTAAATATATCTGTCAAATCCATCTGGTCCAATGTGTCATTTAAGTCCATTGTGTCTTTATTGATTTTTCTGTCTAGTTGATTTATCCATTGCTCTAAGTGTAGTATTAAAGTCCCCTGCTATTAGCACATTCTTATCGATAAGCGTGTTTCTATTTGTGATTATTTAGGTGCTCCCATATTTGGTGCATAGACATTTATAATTGTTAGCTCTTCCTGATGGATAGACCCTGTAATTTTTATATCATGCCCTTCTTCATCTCTTGTTACTGCTTTTACTTCAAAGTCCAGTTTGTCTGATATAAGTATAGCTACCCCAGCTTTCTTTTGACTTCCAATAGCGTGATAGATTTTTCTCCATCCCCTTACTTTCAATCTGAAAGTGTCCTCCAGTCTAAAATGAGTTTCTTGTAGACAGCAAATAGATGGGTTTTGGTTTTTTATCCATTCTGCTACCCTATGTCTTTTGATTGGAGCATTTAGTCCGTTTACATTCAGTGTTATTATTGAAAAATATGGGTTTAGAGTCATTGTGTCCTTGTGGGATTCATGCTTGTGGTGTGTCTGGTATCTTGTGTTCCTTGCAATATTTCCCTCAGAGAGTCCCCCTTAGGATTTCTTGTAGGGCTGGTTAGTGGTGACAAATTATTTCAACTTTTGTTTATTTGGAAAGACTTTTATCTCTCCTTGTATTCTGAATGACAGGCTTGCTGGATAGACAATTTTTGGCTGCATATTTTTTTCTGTTCATCACATTGAAGATTTCCTACCATTCCTTTCTGGCCTGCCAAGTTTCAGTAGGTAGGACTGTCACCACTCTGATAGGTTTCCTTTAGTATGATAGGGCCCTTTTATCCCTAGCTGCTTTCAGAATTCTCTTTGTCCTTATATTTTGCCCATTTCACTATAATATGTTGTGCAGAAGATTGATTCAAGTTATGTCTGAGGGGAGTTCTCTGTGCCTCTTGGATTTCAAGGTCTGTTTCCTTCCCCAGATTGGGGAAGTTCTCTGCTATAATTTGTTCAAGGTCTCCTTCAGCGCCTTTCCCTCTCTCTTCCTCTTCTGGAATTCCTATGATATGGAT
>NW_024085132.1:0-1341 GCF_003009895.1 Hyaena hyaena | reverse complement strand
ATGGTATCTGTCCTTCTCTGCCTGACTTATTTCGCTCAGCATAATACCCTCAAGTTCTATCCATGTTGCTACACATGGCCAGATTTCATTTTTTCTCATTGCCATGTAGTATTCCATTGTATAGGTAAACCACATCTTCTTAATCCATTCGTCCGTTGATGGACACTTAGGCTCTTTCCATGTTTTGGCTATTGTTGTGAGTGCTGCTATGAACATTGGGGTACATGTGCCCCTATGCATCAACACTCCTGTATCTCTTGGGTAAATTCCTAGCAGTGCTATTGCTGGGTCATAGGGGAGTTCTGTTGTTAATTTTTTGAGGAACCTCCACACTGTTTTCCAGAGGGGCTGCACCAGTTTACATTCCCACCAACAATGTAGGAGGGTGCTCGTTTCTCCACATCCTCACCAGCATCTACTGTCTTCTGATTTGTTCGTTTTAGCCACTCTGACCAGCGTGAGGTGGTATCTCAGTGTGGGTTTGATTTGTATTTCCTTGATGATGAGGGATGCTGAGCATCGTTTTATGTGTCTGTTGGCCATCTGGATGTCCTCTTTGGAGAAGTGTCCGTTCATATCTTCTGCCCATTTCTTCACTGGATTATTTGTTTTTTGGGTGTGGAGTTTGGGGAGTTCTTATAGATTTTGGATACTAGCCCTTTATCTGATATATCATTTGCAGCTATCTTTTCCCATTCTGTCGGTTGCCTATTAATTTTATTGATTGTTTCCTTTGCTGTGCAGAAGCTTTTTATCTTGATGAGGTCCCAATAGTTCATTTTTGCTTTTGATTCCCTTGTCTTTGGGGTGTGCCTGGTAAGAAATTGCTGTGGTTGAGGTCAAGGAGGTTGTTACCTGCTTTCTCCTCTAGGGTTTTGATGGTTTCCTGTCTCACATTCAGGTCCTTTATCCATTTATTTTTGTGTATGATGTGAGAAAATGATCTAGTTTCATTCTTCTGCATGTGTTGCTGTTCAGTTCTCCCAGCACCATCTGTTAAAGGGACTGTCTTTTTTCCATTAGATACTCTTTCCTGCTTTGTCAAAGATTAGTTGGCTGTACATTTGTGGGTCCCATTCTGACTTCTCTGTTCTGTTCCATTGGTCTATGTGTCTGTGTTTGTGCCAATACCATACTGTCTTGATGATGACAACTTTGTAGTAGAGGCTAAAGTCTGGGATGGTGATCCCTCCCGTTTTGGTTTTCTTCTTCAGTATTACTTTGGCTATTCGGGGTGTTTTGTGGTACCATACAAATTTTAGGATAGTTTGTTCTAGTTTTGAGAAGAATGCTGGTGCAATTTTGATTGGGATTGCATTGAATGTGTAGATTGCTTTGGGT
>NW_024085131.1:0-1341 GCF_003009895.1 Hyaena hyaena | reverse complement strand
TTGATGGACACTTAGGCTCTTTCCATGTTTTAGCTATTGTGGAGAGTGCTGCTATGAACATTGGGGTACATGTGCTCCTATGCCTCAGCAAGGAATGACTTTCCACAGAAAGTGTGGCCTTGACTTCACAAGAAGTATCAAGGTTCGTTCATTAATGGTGACATACGTCATACCCTCATGGAAGATGTTTGAAATGGGGGAAAGTGGAGGGGTGGTATACTGCAACTTGCTGAATTATCTGTTCAAATTTTTATCTTAAGCAACACCTGTATTCAAGCATGTCTACTGACATTGAAAAATCTGGAACCACTGTTTCACAGGGAGATGAATTTTGATCTCTCTTCAGATATTACCTAATGTGCATACATTCAGGCACTAGACACTTGTAGGCCAATCAACATGGATCCTGTGTTGAGACAGACATGTTTCTTCATTTCTACAGTTATGATTGTCCTAATGAATTTCAATTGGTAGGTATGAGATCACTGAAAAGTGGCCCTCAACCTTTTATGCTGTTCTGGTAGTATAAGAGAATGAATGAAAAAGTTATTGTTATAATCAGATTATTGATTGAATTTCCACTGTACCTTCCTCTGTTTCAGGAAGTGGGTACACACAGATGCTGACGCTGGAAGAGAAGCGGACTCTTTTCTCTGTACGGGTTCTTGTCATGGGTGGCCCATCTTCGGCATCTTCGACACAGCATTTTTCTGGGAAATGCAGAGAAATAGAGAGTAAGGTTGGCCTCTTGCTAGAATAAGACTATAGAACCACTCATACTCTACTCCTAGTTCAACCTGCCATTCTCCCTACTCACCAGCTGCCGATAAATCTCATGCCTCAAAAATGGACTTAGGGAGATGTTGAGCTTTGCTCGGCACAGTCAGGTGTTGTGTGTGGGCAAGGACTGTTACTTAGCAGAGACGTCGATAGAAATGCAGTAAAGCACAGTTACCACACGTGATGGCCAGGGCTGACATCACAATAAGGATCTACACATATCTGAGAGAGGTAGGAGAGGCCTCCGTTCCTCAGGTTCCTGTTCTGAGAGGTGAACATATTAATACGTTGTGCTCATTCGTGTGCTGTGATGGGGCTACCAGTGATAACTACACTGTCAAGTGTACAAGTCAAACCCCGAGAACAGGAAAGATTGGGTGCTTCACCATTGCTCTGTAAGTGTTCAGGTACTGAATCCCTGCAGAAGGAGCTAGACAGATGATAACGGTTGAATCCAGAGAGGGGACTTGGAGGAGCGCACCTCGTGGTAGGGTGGAAGCACACTCTCTAGCCTTCACATGGCAATGATTCTCTACAGCTCAGGGAGTACATGTATGATCT
>NW_024085130.1:0-1342 GCF_003009895.1 Hyaena hyaena | reverse complement strand
GCGTATTTGCCAGCAATGATCAAGGACATGTAATAAGAGAATAGGAAGGAAGTTCTCATTGTTGGGTCTTTTTACCATAGCCCTGTGGATTGGTGATTGGTAAAGTGAGTTGGTAGAAGGGAAGGAGTCTTAAAATGAGATCATGCAGAGAGTTAGTAGCTAGAAAATATTTCCTACCATGAGGAAATACATGAGGAAAATCTTGGCACAGTGCTCTCGACTAGCCCTCTGACTAGGGCAATATACCCAATATTTCTAAGTTGCAGTTTGTTTGTCTATAAAAGGGGATAATACCTATATCTTGCAGCATTAGCATGCAGATTAAATGATGAGAATGCATGAAATGATGTACTGAACATAAAAGCACTCAATGTTAGTGGTGATGAAAGCAGTTAATAATAAAACTATGATCATGAAAGGATTTTTATAGGAGGGCAAATCTATTGAATATCCTCTACTACTTTGCCTCTACATTCCCTGGAATTACTTTTAGCTTGCTGAAGAAAGACTAAAAAGAGGGCTTTGTTTTAAAGTTGTTCAGTCATGATGAGAGATTCTCTCTTAGTTACCGTGATAGGATTACCTTATGGTTACAATTTTAGCCCTTGATAATCTCATCAGATGGCTTACTGGTGGCTCTGTTCAGAATCAGGCTACTTAGTATTGATATTTTAGTCAATCTACATTGTCTTATTCTTAAAATGGAAGGGAAAGAGAGCTAACATTTATCAAAGATGTTCTATATGTCAGTACTTCACATATATGCCTTATTTAAGGGAGAAGATACTCTTCCTTTTAATCAATAATATATGCTTGCAAATAAGATAAAATAGTACAAAATAGTTTCTCAGAAAAAACAGCAATCTGCCCTATTCTTTCCTGTACTTAATTATGTCCCTGAGAGGCAATTATTTTTTAAAATTGAGATAACTATAGACTTACATACAGTTGTAAGGAATAATAGATACATCATGTATCCTTTACCCAGTTTGCTCCAGTAGTAACATTTTGCAAAACTGTAGTACAACATCCCATCAGTATAGACATTAATACAATCTAATTATCTTATTCAGATTTCCCTGGAGGTGTGTGTATTTACTTCTGTACATTTTTACACATTTATAGGTTCGTGTTGCCACCACCACTAGAAATACTGAACAGATCTGTTAGCTCAAGGATTCCTTTGATAATCATACCTACTCCCTTCCCACTGCTAACCCCTGGCCTTTGCTAATCTGTTCACCATTTTAAACATTGCATCATTTAAAAGTGTTACAGAGATGAAATCATGCGGTTTATAATTATTTGGGATAATTTTCTTTCTTTTCTTTTTTTTTTTTTT
>NW_024085129.1:0-1342 GCF_003009895.1 Hyaena hyaena | reverse complement strand
AATAAGTCCATTTTCATTCATTATTTTGTCTATTTGGGTGCTCTCTCTTTTCTTTTTGAGAAGCCTGGCTAGAGGTTTGTCCACTTTGTTTATTTTTTCAAAAAACCAACTCTTGGTTTCATGGATCTGTTCAATTGTTTCTTTGGTCTCTATGTTGTTTATTTCTGCTCTGATTTTTACTTTTTCTCTTCTTCTACTGGGTTTTGGGTTCTCTTTTTGCTCTGCCTCTATTTCCTTTAGGTGAGCTGTTAGATTTTGCACTTGTGCTTTTTCTAATCTCTTGCAATAGGCCTGGAGAGCAATGTACTTTCATCTTAGGACTGCCTTTGCCTTATCCCATAGATTTTGGATTGTTGTGTTTTCATTTTCATTTGTTGCCATATATTTTTTCATTTCATCCCTAATTGCCTGATTGGCCCATTCATTCTTTAGTAGGGTGTTCTTTAACCTCCATGTTTTTGGAGGTTTTGCAGACTTCTTCCTGTAATTGATTTCAAGTTTCAAAGCATTATGATCTGAGAGTGTGCATGGTATGATCTCAATTCTTTTATATTTATTGAGGGCTGCTTTATGTCCCAGTACGTGATCTGTCTTGGAGAATGTGCCATGTGCACTTGAGAAGAAAGTGAATTCCCTGGTCTCAGGATGTAGAGTTCTAAATATATCTGTCAGATCCTTCTGGTCCAGTGTGTCTTTCAAGTCCATTATTTCTTTTGTGATTTTCTGTCTGGTTGACTTATCCATTGCCGTAAGCGGAGTATTAAAGTCCTCTGCTGTTAGCACATTCTTATCTATAAGCTTGTTTCTGTTTGTGATTAATTATTTTAAATATTTAGTTGCTCCCATATTCGGTGCATAGACATTTATGATTATTAGTTCTTCCTGATGGATAGACCCTGTAATTATTATGTAATGCTCTTCTTCATCTCTTGTTATTGTCTTTAATTTAATGTCCAGTTTGTCTGATATAAGTATAGCTACTCTGGCTTTCTTTTGATTTCCTGTAGCATGATATATATTTCTCCATCCCCTTACTTTTAAACTGAAGGTAGCTTCCAGTCTAAGATGAGTTTCTTGTAGACAGATTATAGATGGATTTTGTTTTTTAATCCATTTTGCTACCCTATGTCTTTTGATTGGAGCATTCAGCCCATTTACATTCAGTGTTATTATTGAAATATGTGGGTTTAGAGTCTTTGTATCTTTTGTAGTGTTCATGTTTGTGGTGGTGTCTCTGGTATCTTTGTTCCTGGCAACCTTTCCTTCAGAGCGTCCCCCTTGGGATTTCTTGTAGGGCTGGCTTAGGGGTGACAAATTCTTTCAATTTCTGTTTATTTGGAAA
>NW_024085128.1:0-1343 GCF_003009895.1 Hyaena hyaena | reverse complement strand
TATTACTTTGGCTATTCGGGGTCTTTTGTGGTTCCATACAAATTTTAGGATGGTTTGCTCTAGTTTTGAGAAGAATGCTGGTGCAGTTTTGATTGGGATTGCATTGAATGTGTAGATTGCTGGTAGTAATGACATTTTAACAATATTTATTCTTCTGATCCATGAGCATGGAAAGTTTTTCCATTTCTTTCTGACTTTTTCAATTTCCTTCATAAGTTTTCTATAGTTTTCATCATACAGATCTGCTATATCTTTGGTTAGGTTTATTCCTTGGTATTTTATGGTTTTATGTGCAATTGTGAATGGGATCAGTTTCTTGATTCCTCTTTCTGTTACTTCATTATTGGTGTAAAAATGCAACTGATTTCTGTACATTGATTTTGTACCCTGCAACTTGGCTGAATTCATGGATCAGTTTTACTAGGCTTTTGGTGGAGTCTATCAGGTTTTCCATGTAGAGTATCATGTCATCTGCAAAAAGTGAAAGTTTGACTTCTTCTTTGCCAATTCTGATGCCTTTTATTTCCTTTTGTTGTCTGATGGCTGATGTTATGTCTTCCAGCTCTATGTTAAACAACAGTGGTGAGAGTGGACTCCTTGTCATGTTCCTGATTTCAGGGGGAAAGCTCTCAGTTTTACCCCATTGAGGATGATGTTAGCTGACAGCTTCTCATAGATAGCTTTTATGATGTTTAAGTAAGTTCCTTCTATCCCGACTTTCTCTAGAGTCTTTATTAAGAAGGGATGCTGTATTTTGCCAAATGATTTTTCTGCATCTATCGACAGGATCATATGGTTTTTATCTTTTCTTTTGTTAATATGATGTATCATTGATTGATTTGCGAATATTGAACCAGCCCTGTAACCGAGGAATGAATCCCACTTGATCGTGGTGGATAATTCTTTTTATGTGCTGTTGAATTCGATTTGCAAGTATCTTGTTGAGGAATTTTGCATCCGTGTTCATCAGGGATATTGGCCTGTAGTTCTCTTTTTTTGCTGGGTCTCTGTCTGGCTTGGAGATCAAAGTGATGCTGGCTTCATAGAATGAGTCTGAAAGTTTTCCTTCGAGTTCTATTTTTTGGAATAGCTTGAGAAGAATGAGTATTAACTTTGATTTAAATGTCTGGTAGAATTCCCCAGGGAAGCCATCTGGCCCAGGGCTCTTATTTATTGGGAAATTTTTTGATAACTGATTCAATTTCTTCACTAGTTATGGATCTGTTCAGATTTTCTATCTCTTCCCACATGAATTTTGGTAGTGAGTGTGTGTTTAGGAATTTGTCCATTTCTTCTAAGTTGTCCAATTTGTTGGCATATAATTTTTCATAGTATTCGCTGAT
>NW_024085127.1:0-1344 GCF_003009895.1 Hyaena hyaena | reverse complement strand
TGATTACAACCAACCCCTCAGAAATACAAGCAATTATCAGGGAATAGTTCTGGAAGTCCTAGCATCAGCCATCAGACAACAAAAGGAAATAAAAGGCACCAGAATTGGCAAAGAGGAAGCCAAACTTTCACTTTTCACAGACGACATGTACTCTACCTAGAAAACCTGACAGACTTCACCAGAAGCCTACTAGAACTGATCCAAGAATTCAGCAAAGTTGCATGATACAAAATAAACATACAGAAATCAGTTGCATTTTTATATATCAACAATGAAGCAACAGAAAGAGAAATCAAGAAACTGATCCCATTCACAACTGCACAAAAAACCATAAAATACCTAGGAATAAACCTAACTAAGGACATAAGAGATCTGTATGATGAAAACGATAGAAAACTCATGAAGAAAACTGAAAATGACCCAAAGAAATGGAAAAACACTCCATGCTCATGGGTCAGACGAATACATATTGTTAAAATGTCATTACTACCCAAAGCAATCTACACATTCAATGCAATTCCAATCAAAATTGCACCATCATACTTCTCAAAACTAGAACAAACTATCCTAAGGTTTGTATGGAACCACAAAAGACCCCGAATAGCCAAATACTGAAAAATAAAACCAAAATGGGAGGCATCACCATCCCAGACTTTAGCCTCTACTACAAAGCTGTCATCATCGATACAGTATAGCATTGGCATAAAAACAGACACATAGACCAATGGAATAGAATTGAAAACTCAGAATTGGACCCAAAAGTATACAGCCAACTAATCGTTGACAAAGCAGGAAAGAGTATCCAATGGAACAAAGACAGCCTCTTTAACAGATGGTGTTGGCAGAACGGGACAGCAACATGCAGAAGAATGAAACTGGATCATTTTCTCACCCCATACACAAAACTAAACTCAAAACGGATAAAGGACCCGAATGTGAGACAGGAAACCATCAAAACCCTACAGGAGAAAGAAGGAAACAACCTCCTTGACCTCAACCTCAAGAATTTCTTACTTGACACATCCGCAAAGGCTAGGGAATCAAGAGCCAAAATAAACTATTGGGACCTCATCAAGATTAAAAGCTTCTGCACGGCAAAGGAAACAATCCATAAAAGTAATAGGCAACAGACAGAATGGGAAAAGATAGTTGCAAATGACATATCAGATAAAGGGCTAGTAACCAAAATCTATACGGAACTCAACAAACTCCACACCCGAAAAACGAAACAATCCAGTGAAAAAATGGTCAGAAGTTATGAACAGATACTTCTCCCAAAAGGACATCCAGATGGCCAAAAGACACATGAAACGATGCTCAGCATCCCTCCTCATCAGGGAAATA
>NW_024085126.1:0-1344 GCF_003009895.1 Hyaena hyaena | reverse complement strand
GCAGTCCTACTCAAGTTGAGGTTTCCAAGGGTCAGACAGCATCTACCTGAACTCTCTGTCAGTTTGCAGATGTTCACTGGGCTCGGCGTAGGTGGAGCCCTTCAGGACGACAGGGATCACAGTTGCAGACCTCCCCATGAGTCAGAGAAACTGCAGAAATCACCTTCGTGCTATCCTTTTTACCTGCCCATTAAACCTCGCCCCTCTAAGTGTTACATCCAGAAATTACAACTGCTTTGGGACACTTGAAATTGGCTGGAGTGAGGGAGCAATCAGAAGTTTTCTATTATGGTCTTATTTTTGTGTAAGGCACTGAGTTAAGAAGCGATTGTGTAAAATTGATTCTAGACAGATTCCACCCTGAATCACACAGCGCGAAAATCCAAAGATGAAGATGACATAACCGCTGCTCCTGTGCTTATTCCTCTGACGTTAATTGCGTGCCGGATCTGACTTTTGACGGGGAAGGAAGGAGTTCCTGGGCTCCTGCCAGGCACCATTTGAGGCCTTCAGACACCGAAAGAGGGAGGTCAACAGCCACGTCCTACACTAAGTGATCACAGGTTCACTGACACACCTATCCAAGTCACAATGCCATTCCCTAGAAATCGAAAATCCTAAAATACATATGGAAGCACAAAGTTTCCCCCATAGTCAAAATATCCTTGAAAATGAAGAACACGGTGGTGGCTCCATCCTTGAGGACAGGAAAACTCAGTAGAAAGCTACAGAAATCAAACACTATGGCACTGGGGTCATTGAATAGGGGCATAGACCATGGACTAGAATAGAGAGGCCCCAAGTAATCTCTCACATTTATGGCATACTCATCAAGACTACACACGGCCCAAGGGTAGTCTCTTCAGCAATCCACAGATTGAGAAGGCAACCTATGCAATCGAAGAAAATACTGCCAAACCTTCTATCAGAAAAAGCGTTTATTTGCAAAATGGGAAGAAAGAGCAACTAACCACATGGGAGGATGGGGAAAAGACTTGAATAGTCATGGCTCCAAGGGGAAACAAAATCAATGGCTAGCACATTGAGGAAAAGACACTGACATATCGAATCGTGAGGGAAAATGCAAATGAAGGACAAGGAGTTATCACTTCATCTGTTAGCTTGGCCTGGTTCCAAACCAAAAACCAAAAAGCAAACACCAAATGAGGGTGTTGGTAACGATGTGGAAAACTGAAGCATTGACAGTGGTCAGTCATAAACCAGAATGGCGCAGCCATCACAGAAGACTGTCTCGAGTTGACTCCTACTATGGCAAATCGAATTCCCGTAAAACCCCGAGTATACACCCAATGGAATGCAAATCACCATGCTGAAGTTATACTT
>NW_024085125.1:0-1345 GCF_003009895.1 Hyaena hyaena | reverse complement strand
GAGAGAGAGGGAGGCAAAATCCGAAGCAGGATTTTTTTTAATATTTTTATTTATTTCTAGGAGAGAGAGAGAGAGAGAAACAGCGTGAGCGGGGGAGGGTCAGAGAGAGAGGGAGTCACAGACTGAAACAGGCTCCAGGCTCTGAGTTGGCAGTCAGCACAGAGCCCGACGCGGGGCTCGAACCCACGAACTGCAAGATCATGACCTAAGCAAAAGTAAGACGATTAACCGACTAAGCCACCCAGGCGCCCCGATTTTTTTTTTTTAAAAGAACAAATTTCTGCTGTTTGAACCCATCCAGTTTGTGGTAATTTGTTATGGCTATGGCAGCCCTACGGAACTAATATGGCAACTTAGAAGCGGTGCAGTTTGGTGCAATAATTTAGCCTCTCTGTGCCCTAGTTTCCTCATCTGTAAAGTAGGGCTAACAGTTCTTAGGTCATAGGGTTGAGTTATAAAGATTAAATGAGTTAATCTTTTAAAGATAAGAATAAGGTCTGACACATAGTAGTGCTATATGTTAATTAAATATATGCTTGCATTTGTATAAAGAAGTCTTAGAAGGACAATCCAGAAACTGGTATGTGTGGCTGGTGGAAGAGAGGGAATAAAGGCGTGAAGGGGAATAGGATTTTGCAGGGCCTTTGCATTTAGGGGGCTTTTTTATTTTTTTAAGGAGAGAGAGAGAGTGGGGAGGGAGAGAGGGCAGAGGGAGAGTCTCAAGCAGACTCCATGCTCAGTGCAGAGCCTGATGCAGAGCTCAGTCCCACAACCCCAAGATCATGTCCTGAGCCGAAGAAGTCAAGAGTCAGATGCTCAACCGACTGAGCCAGCCAGGTGCCCCATAATATATTTTACTCTTTGATCCATATGAATGTATTATCTGTTTAAAAAATAAATCAAGGAGTGCCTGTCAGGCTCAGTCAGTAGAACATGTGATTCTTGATCTCAGATCGTGAGTTCAAGCCCCATGTTACTTTAAAAAATTAAATTAAAAATTATTTTAGGGGGACCTGACTGGCTCAGTCAGTGGGGTATGCAACTCTTGATCTTGGGGTTGTGAGTTTGAGCCCCATGCTGGGTGTAGAGATTTCTTAAAAAATAAAATAAAATCTTTTTAAAAATTATTTTAGGGGCACCTGAGTGGCTCAGTCAGTTAAATATATGACTTTGACTCAGGTCATGATCTTGCTATTCATGAGTTCGAGCTCTGCGTCGGTCTCTGTGCTGACAGCTTAGAGCCTGGAGCCTGCTTCAGATTCTGTCTCCCTCTCTCTGCCCCTCCCCTGCTCTCACTCTGTCTCTCAAGAATAAAATAAAACATTTAAAAATTATTTTATTTTAT
>NW_024085124.1:0-1345 GCF_003009895.1 Hyaena hyaena | reverse complement strand
ACAGTTTTAGTTTATATTTGAAAACTAAGATATAAAGGAGAAAACATTTAAAAATGGACCTTTAAGAACCTTTTAGAAATCGCCTCCATCTTAAGAAAGGTAGAAGACAATCACAGGAATCACAGTTCAAGGGGCGCCAGGGTGGCTCAGTCAGTTAAGCATTGACTCTTGATTTCAGCTCAGGTCATGATCTTATTTACTGTTAACATGGAGTCCTGTGATGGGCTCTGCACTGTCAGTGCAGAGTCTGCTTGAGATTCTCTCATTCCCTCCCTCTCTCTCTGCTCCTCCCAGCCAGTGCACATGCATCCACTCCCTCTTTCTCAAAATACATAAACATTAAAAAAAAAAGATTACTCACGGAAACTCCCTACAGCCTCTATTCTCATCCTGCCAACCATTTAATGGTAAATGTCCCCTCCCTAAAAAGGCATTTGGAGCTATCTTATTAAAATCGCCCATCCACCTCACTTAGTCTCCATTCCAGAACACCCATGTCCTGCACGTGCAGAAGGTACACCACACACTTGCATTTTTTTCTCAATCCCTTGGGCTTTGTCTGAGTCCTTTTGTGTATCCCTGTCTGTGAAGACAAAGACCTTGTCCACTACTGGGCCCCTGTTGTTCAGGGTTCTGTAAACATCCACTGAATGAATAAAAACATCCGTGCTTAAAAAAAAAAATTACTTTAAGGGTGCCTGGGTGGCTCAGTTGGTTGAACTTCAGACTCTGGCTCAGGTCATGATCTTGCAGTCTGTGGGTTCAAGCCCCATGTCAGGCTCTGTGCTGACAGCTCAGAGCCTTGAGTCTGCTTTGGATTCTGTGTCTCCCTCTCTCTCTGCCCCTCCCCCTCATAGTCTATCTCAAAAATAAACAAACATTAAAAAAATTTTTAAGATTACTTATATATACATACACACACACACACATATATATATCCACAAAAGATTAAAGGAGACAAAAGGCATCACTAAAGAAAAAATAAAGTCAAAGTCAAAGAGTATATCATAAATTTGCAGTCTTTTCCCAACCAACATGACATAATCATATCTAATTACTTTTTGATATCTACCTCATACAAAAAAGTGGAAGAGCAATCACTAGCATTATCATTTAAACAAATGTATATCCACAAAGATCTCAATATTACTGTAACTCTTTAAAATAAATTTTTTAAAAGGAATATAACTACAAAATGGCAGGAAGAATAAGAATCAACTATCTATAAAAAGGAAAATAATAGGGGCGCCTGGGTGGCTTAGTCGGTTAAGCGTCCGACTTTCGCTCAGGTCATGATCTCGCGGTTCGTGGGTTCGAGCCCCGCGTCGGGCTCTGTGCTGACTGC
>NW_024085123.1:0-1346 GCF_003009895.1 Hyaena hyaena | reverse complement strand
AGGGGCTGCAGCAGTTTACATTCCCACCAACAGTGTAGGAGGGTGCCCGTTTCTCCACATCCTCGCCAGCATCTAGAGTCTCCTGATTTGTTCATTTTACCCACTCTGACTGGCGTGAGGTGCTATCTCAGTGTGGTTTTGATTTGTATTTCCCTGATGAGGAGGGACGCTGAGCATCATTTCATGTGTCTGTTGGCCATCTGGATGTCCTCTTTGGAGATGTCCTCTTTGGAGAAGTGTTTGTTCATGTCTTCTGCCCATTTCTTCACTGGATTTTTTGTTTTTCAGATGTGGAGTTTGATGAGTTCCTTATAGATTTTGGATACTAGCCCTTTATCGGATCTGTCATTTACAACTATCTTTTCCCAATCCGTCGGTTGCCTATTAGTTTTATTGATTATTTCCTTTGCCTTGCAGAGGATTTTAATCTTGATGAGGTCCCAGTAGTTCATTTTTGTTCTTGATTCCCTTGCCTTTGGGGATGTGTCAAGTAAGAAATTTCTGCGGTTGAGGTCAAGGAGTTTTTTTCCTGCCTTCTCTTCTAGGATTTTGA
Organism: Hyaena hyaena; assembly: GCF_003009895.1. Taxonomy (NCBI): domain Eukaryota; kingdom Metazoa; phylum Chordata; class Mammalia; order Carnivora; family Hyaenidae; genus Hyaena; species Hyaena hyaena. Next base: position 793 of record NW_024085123.1, on the reverse strand, counting down.
TGGTTTCCTGTGTCACATTCAGATCCTTTATGCATTTTGAGTTTATTTTTGTGTATGGTGTGAAAAAATAATTCTTGTGCACGTTGCTGTCCAGTTCTCCCAGCATCATCTATTAAAGAGGCTGTCTTTTTCCGTTGGATGCTCTTTCCCGCTTTGTCAAAGATTAGTTGGCCTTACATTTGTGGGTCCAATTCTAAGTTCTCTATTCTATTCCACTGGTCTATGTGTCTGTTTTTGTGCCAATACCATACTGTCTTGATGATGATAACTTTGTAGTAGAGGCTAAAGTCTGGGATGGTGATGCCTCCTGTTTAGGTTTTCTTCTTCAATATTACTTTGGCTATTCGGGGTCTTTTGTGGTTCCATACAAATTTTAAGACAGTTTGTTCTAGTTTTGAGAAGTATGCTGGTGCAGTTTTGATTGGGATTGCATTGAATGTGTCAATTGCTTTGGGTAGTAATGACATTTTAAGTATGTTTATTCTTCCAATCAATGAGCATGGAATGTTTTTCCATTTCTTTGTGTCTTCTTCAATTTCCTTCATAAGTTTTCTATACTTTTCATCATACAGATCTCCTATATCTTTGGTTAGGTTTATGCCTAGGTATTTTATGGTTTTTTGTGCATTTGTGCATGGGATCAGTTTCTTGATTTTCTGTTGCTTCATTGTTGGTGTATAAAATGCAACCGATTTCTGTACGTTGATTTTGTATCCTGCAGCATTGCTGAATTCATGGATCAGTTCTAGTAGGCTTCTGGGGAGTCTGTCAGGTTTTCTTTTTTTTTTTTTTA
>NW_024085122.1:0-1346 GCF_003009895.1 Hyaena hyaena | reverse complement strand
TTTAGAAGGTGAACACATAGTTTATAATTAGAACTCAGATCAAGAAATAGTACATACCCCCCCCCCCCAAAGCCCTGCTTTTTGCCCCCTCCCAGATGTTTTGCCTCAGGTCCCAAATGTCACTTCCGGTTTCTCACACTACATTCTGACACTGTAGCTTCATTTTTCACTTTTTTGTACTTTTTTGAACTTTATAGGAATGGGCTTTCAGATAGCATGCACTCTTTTGTTGGCTTCTTTCTTCCAGTGCATTTGTGCCATCCATTCAGGTGATGTAGAAACAGCTTCTGTAGTCTCATTCCTGTACTGTGTTACATTGTATGAATCCACCACGTTTTATCTTCTCCTTTTACTCTTGGGGGGCAGTAGAAGGTTTCCAATTTTTGTTTGTTAAGAATACCGTTCTGTCTGAACGTGTTCTGAACATTGTTGTGGTTTTTGGTGAACAAGCCTGTGCAGGTCTGTTGGGTCACCGAGGATTGGAACTGGTGTGTTACAATAAGGTATGCATGTGCTCTGCTTTAGTAAATGATTTCTGCAGTGCCTGTACCGTATTAACATTCCCTGTAGTCGTGCAGGAGACCCCTAGTTGCTCTACCTTCTCACTGGCATTTAGTATTAGCTGTCTTATAATTTTACCTATTTTAGTGGCTACAATTTACAGTATAGCTTTGTGTTTTTAATCTGCATGTGTGTCGATTATAGTTGATAAGTTTAAAAAAGTCAAAAGATGTATTGTAGGTTTCTGGTTTTCTTTGAAGGGCAGCTCTCTTTTGTTGTCTTTTTTAAATATTTATTTTTGAGAGAGAGTATGTGCGTTCAGGGGAGGGGCAGAGAGAGAGAGAAGGGAGCAGAGGATGCTGTCCTGGTGCTGTCAGCAAAGGGCCCCATGTGGGGCTTGAACTCGTGACCCGGGAGGTCACCACCTGAGCCGAAGTCGGACACTTAACCCACCGGGCCACCCAAACGCCCCTGAAGGGTAGCCCTTAATTTGTATTGGAATTAAGTCCGTTGGGGCAAGACTTTTGACTTCTTGCCTGATTTTGAGGACTTTTATGTGTCTGGCTTCTTTAGGCTTTTGAGTTTTTGACCTATGATTTAGTACTTGACATTTGCAGAATTGCTTTGTCAGCATTTCAGATGTGTTAAAACTTTAGAGGTAAATGCAAGAGAAACATTTATCCTTATTTTGCAAGCATTGGAAAACTGAAGGACAAAGATTTTCTTCTTTTTTTTTTTTTTTTTAATGTTTTTATTTATTTCTAGGAGAGAGAGAGAGAGAGACAGCCTGAGCAGGGGAGGGTCAGAGAGAGAGGGAGTCACAGACTGAAACAGGCTCCAGGCTC
>NW_024085121.1:0-1346 GCF_003009895.1 Hyaena hyaena | reverse complement strand
GTCCGACTTTCGCTTAGGTCATGATCTCGCGGTTCGTGGGTTCGAGCCCCGCGTCGGGCTCTGTGCTGACTGCCAGCTCAGAGCCTGGAGCCTGTTTCAGTCTGTGACTCCCTCTCTCTCTGACCCTCTCCTGCTCACACTGTGTCTCTTTCTCCCTCTCCTAGAAATAAATAAAACATTAAAAAAAAAAAAAGAATAGTATGTTACTAGCCCCTCAGAAAGCTCAATCACCCCTTCCCAAAGTATCACCCCATTGATCACTAATACTATAACTTACTATTTGCCTCTTGGTGAGCTTTATATTAATGTAATCATGTGCAACATATTCTTTTGTTTCTGGCTTCTTTCATTCAGTGTGGTGTTTGTAAGTTTCATCCACGTTCTTACAGGGATTTGTAGCTCATTCATTTTTGTTGCTGTAGAGCATTCCATTGTATGGTGATGATTCCTCGGCACGTCAATAGTGCTGCCTTTTCTTGTGTATGTCTCTTTGGTGAAGAAACATGGGAGTGGTAAAGTCTATGGGGGATGTAATTATAAGTGGACTTCTGGGTCATGGGGTATGCATCTCTTCATTTTAGTAGATACTTTCCAAAGTGGTTATCCATCTGCGTGGTACGGGAGCTCCACATTCTTGGCAACACTTGGTATTTATTGCCTGCCATTTAACTAGCTGTTCCGGTGGGTGTTAGAGGTATTCCACTGTGGCTTTAATTTGCATTTCCCTGTAGACTTACGGCAGTTGAGGAGTTTTCATATGCTTATTGGCCATTTTGATGTCACTTTTTGTGGCGATGGAAAAGTTCTGTGTCTTCATTTGTGGTGGTGAGAAGTGATTGGTTATGGATGTTTTGAGAGCAAGGCTGGCATGGTATGTTCAAGGTCTGGAAGTGGGTGGGGGAAAGAGGAGCCAGGAATGGCATTAGGTTTTATTTTTATTTTTTGCCCAAGCAACCTGAAGGAGGGGTGGTGGGATGTTGGACATAGAGAAGGTTCAGAAAATCTGGAGCGGTAGTGCCCAGACTTGCATGTTACAGATCTAATTTAAAGAAATTTTAGCATTTTTTGAAGAAAGACCATTTGAATACCAAAGAATAGAAAGGACATGGTCTCAGAATAAAGAGCAACCCTTTATTTATTTTTTTATTTTTGCTTTATTTGCATTTTATTTTATTTTTTTTTTTTGGGGGGGGGAGATCAGAGCACAGCATCTTCATTTCCTATCTGTTTCTTTTTTCTTCTTCTTCTTTTTTTTTTACAAATAGTTTATTGTCAAATTGGTTTCCATATAACACCCAGTGCTCACCCCCACAAGTGCCCTCCTCCATGCCCATCTCCCCCCTCCC
>NW_024085120.1:0-1346 GCF_003009895.1 Hyaena hyaena | reverse complement strand
AGGAGGGTGCCCGTTTCTCCACATCCTCGCCAGCATCTAGAGTTCTCTGATTTGCTCATTTTAGCCACTCTGACTGGCATGAGGTGGTAGATAGAACTATTTAATAAATGGAATTATTAGATATTCTTTTGTCATGGGTCACTGTGAAAAAGTTAATGGAACACTAAAGATGTTGTAAACTGAGAATGTTTGAGAATTTCTGTTTTAGCGTCTTAAGTATCATTTCCTGTTAAACTGTGGTACTTCCTTTTTATAGTGTCTTTAAACTTTCATGGTGAGTTTTCCTCAACTACTGTTTATAGCTGGTGTGTCTGTTGGAGATCCTGTACTCCGCACTGGTAAACCCCTCTCCGTAGAGCTTGGGCCTGGCATCATGGGAGCTATTTTTGATGGTATTCAGAGACCTTTGTCAGATATCAGCAGTCAAACCCAAAGTATATACATTCCTCGAGGAGTAAATGTGTCTGCTCTTAGCAGAGACGTCAAATGGGATTTTACACCTTGCAAAAACCTACGGGTATGTCTTTATAACCAAGACTTCTAACGTTGGTGAAAGAATATGAAATGGATGTTTAATGAACTGTTTTGTACTCCTTAGTCAAATAAAAATAGACCACAGAAGTATAGTTTAAATTTTTCTTTAAATCTGCTAGAAGAATTATAGAACTAATATGTTTTATTGATACATAAAGCAAATGATTTAAGTAGTAGCAGCAAGGATAAATCTGCTTGGCATTTATTTAAACATTAAACAGTTTGATGTTTATTTGAACATTAAATAGCCAATGCTTTTATTCTCTAGGTTGGTAGTCACATCACTGGTGGAGATATTTATGGAATTGTCAACGAGAACTCACTCATCAAACACAAAATCATGTTACCCCCACGAAACAGAGGAACTGTAACTTATATTGCTCCACCTGGAAATTATGATACCTCAGTAAGTAGCATATAAACTTTATCTCATATTGTGGCCCTACCTGGTAGTCCCAAGAGAACCCTTTTTAGGGTCCTAAATAGTCATAGAACTATGTGTTCTATGTGTGGGTTTTAAACAACTTCCATATTTTTTTTTACCATGATGATTTAATACCCTTATTTATTGCAAAATGATTACCACAGAGGGTTAGTTAACATTTCGATCAAAACACTTTACATACTTAACTTGAGTGTGTGTGCGGTGAGAACATTTAAGATCTACTCTTTAGGGGCGCCTGGGTGGCTTAGTCGGTTAAGCGTCCGACTTTCGCTTAGGTCATGATCTCGCGGTTCATGGGTTCGAGCCCCGCGTCGGGCTCTATGCTGACTGCCAGCTCAGAGCCTGGAGCCTTTTTCGGAGTCTGTAT
>NW_024085119.1:0-1347 GCF_003009895.1 Hyaena hyaena | reverse complement strand
GCCTGTCCATTCAGAAAGTGTTCTTTGAATGGTGTCTCTTGGTCTCTCTTGTTGAGACCTTGGTTATTTTATTTTCCTACTCGTAGTGGTATTTGAGACTCTCCACCATGTGTACTTTGGCTTGTTTCTTGAGGTAGCCTCTATAACGTTTTTTCAGCGGGCTCTGTTTCCTTTTCCTCCCAAACTCCTGGATTCTATAAGGGTTTCTATGACTTCAGACCTTCTCCGTTTGAGAGACGGGGGCAAGTGAAACCTACGGAGCTCCCTACTTCTCCGCCATCTTGCCTCCCTCCTCAAGCATGTTCTTTATATCTGTTTCAATTAGATCTCTGGCCATGACCCTATCTTGTTGCTTCGTCTGACATTTTGTCTAAGTCTCTGCCTTCTTCTTTATGTTAGAAAGGCCAATTATGTTTCCTTCTCCTGAGAGGAATGGCTTTATGAAGAAGAGGTCATGTATTGTTTAGAAACTGGCGCTTCAGGGAGTGTCTCTGGTCTGTGTTGTGTGCTGTTTTGGAGTGTTTGGGCTGCTCTAAGCTTTGGGGCCATCGTCTGCAGAGGCTCTCTTTGTCTGCAGTGGGCAGTGTTTGGCCCTTTGCTGGAATGTGGTGTTTTAAGTAAGTGTGCTCTAGTCTGGGTGTTAAATGAGACTTGATGTTACTTGGAACTGACGCCCTACAGATCTCTCTGGTTGGGACTTGTGGTGTGGGCAGGGGTTTCTGAGGGACTTCTGGGAAAGTGGCTTGCTGCACTGGGACTGGGGCAAGCTTGATGAAGAAGGGCAGTCCCTCCACAACAGAGAAGTGGGGCTTGGTTTAAGCAGCACCCAGCCTGGGTGCTGTGTTGCTTCCTGCACGTGGCTCTGTGTTTATGCTGAGGGTCAGGGGAGGGAAATAGGTCCAGCCAGCAACTTTGTCCCCAGAGCAGCATATCTGTGAATGTTGGCTCTCAGGGAGGCACCTTCGGGAAGAGCAAATAAATTCCCCCACTGTGTATCCCAGGTGTTTTTCAGATCGCTATTTCCACACTGTCTGACTTCGGGTTGTTTGCCTGTCTTCTCTCCAGATGTAGCACAGTGCCCTCCAAGTCTATCCCAGCCAAGCCCGCTGACCTTTAAAACTACAGCCTTGGGGCATCTGGGTGGCTCAGTCAGTTGAGCGCCCGACTTCTGCTCAGGTCATGATCTCACGGGTTCGTGGGTTCGAGCCCCGCGTCGGGCTCTGTGCTGATGGCCAAGAGCCTGGAGCCTGCTTCAGATTCTGTGTCCCTCTCTTCCTCTGCCCCTCCCCTGCTCATGCTCTGTCTCTGTCTCTCAAAAATAAATAAACATTTAATAAAAAAAAAAAA
>NW_024085118.1:0-1347 GCF_003009895.1 Hyaena hyaena | reverse complement strand
ACACACACACACACACACACACACACTTCACATAACCTAAAACCTTGCTTATGGCCACACACATTTATTTAACTCAGGAGTCTTCAGGTTATTTGGGACCTGGCTGGACTAGGATGCCTTTGATCATATATCTGTGATTATTTCAGTATATGAGCTGTGAATTGAGTTTGTTGAAGTTTTTCACATCTCTGAGGCCTAAGTTGAGATTGATCAGCTGATGAGATTTTAGGGTGATGGGAGGGCTTGTGGGGTTCAGAGCTGATGGCCAAGAAAGAATTCTTGAAGACATCTTTGGTGGAAAAAGGTGATTTTATTAAAGCATAGGACAGGACCTATGGGCAGAAAGATCTACACTGGGGTTGTGGAAAGTGGCTCCTTATATACTCTGGAGGTCTGGGGGAGGTAAAGTCAAAAGAGAAGTTTTCAAAGAGATTTTCATATGCTAAAGGCTCACAGATTACTGGAGATTTAGCTCTTGTGAAGCTAAGGTTGTTTTTCCCTCTAGCAAAGCATTTGCATTAAGACAGTAGAGAGTTCCTGGAGAAATGTTTTATTCTGTCTACCTCAAGTATTTGTCAATGGGCTGCAGGGTATAAGGAAATTTAATTTTATCTTCCATTTCCTTTTTATCTTTGTTTCCCATAACCACTATAGAAGAGTGATGTTGGGGGTCCAGGAAACTGAGTCTTCAGGTTTCTAGAGATTAGGCTATTGATAAAATTGCCTTTTTCTTGTAATTTACTAAGGTATTTGTAAATTGATGGAGACTTGTGTCCTGAATAAATGTGATCTATATCAGTTAACCATTTGTTTTCTTCCCTTTCTTTTGTTTTTGGGCAACCAGGAGTACCTTAGGAATATCACACATATCCCACCTAGGGAGGTGGTGTGCTAGTTCATACTTTGCCCTCAGCCTGTTCTGTGCTCTCTCATCACAACTATCTTAGACCTATTTTAATAGTTGATATTATACTAGTATCTGTGATGAAGTTTTGGAATGATGGGGGGCTAGTGGGGTCTGGAGCCGAAGTCCAAGAAAGAATTCTTGAAGATGCCTTTGGTGCAAAACGGTGATTTTATTAAAGCATGGGGAGGGGACCCATGGGCAAGAAGATGTGCACTGGGGTCATGACGGGTAACTCATTATATACTCTCAGGTTGTATTTGGCACTCTATGACTTCTGTGACATTCTGTTGCCAAACCAGTTTTACAAACAGCCCAGATTAAAGAGCCAGGGAAATAGACTCTACATATTAATGAGAGAAGCTGAAAATGCTGCAACTACAGAGAAAGATGAAGGATTAAGGTCATTTTCCAAAGTATACACACACACACACACACACACA
>NW_024085117.1:0-1348 GCF_003009895.1 Hyaena hyaena | reverse complement strand
AATTTTTTTTTAAATGTTTTATTTATTTCTAGGAGAGAGAGAGAGACAGCGTGAACAGGGGAGGGTCAGAGAGAGAGGGAGTCACAGACTGAAACAGGCTCCAGGCTCTGAGCTGGCAGTCAGCACAGAGCCTGACGCGGGGCCCGAACCCACCAACCGCGAGATCATGACCTAAGCGAAAGTCGGACGCTTAACCGACTAAGCCACCCAGGCGCCCCACTTTCTAGAATTTTGATAGGGATTGCATTAAATCTTAAATTAGTTTCCTAGGGCTACTGTAAAAAAATTACCACAACATTAGTAGCTTAGAGTAACATACTTTTATTTTCTCACAGCTCTGGAGACCAGGAGTCCAAAATCAAGGAGTTGGCAAGGGTTGTGCTCTGCCTGTTGGCTCTGGGGACAAATTTATTCCTTGTCTATTCTACTTTCTGGTGACTGCTGGCATTCCTTGGCTTGTGGCCACATCACTCCAGTCTTCTCTTCCTCAGTTTTCACATCTCCTTCTCCCTCTGTGGTGTGTATAATCTCCCTCTACCTCTCTCTTACAATCACAATTGTGGTTGGATTTAAGGTTCACCTGGGCAGGCACCTGGGTGGCTCAGTTGGTTGAATGTCCAGCACTGGCTCAGGTCATGATCTCAGTTTGTGAGTTTGAGCCCTGCATTGGGCATGCTGTTGTCAGCACAGAGCCTCCTTCAGGTCCTCTGTTCTCCTCTATCTTTGTCCCTCCCCTGCTCACAGTCAACTCTCAAAAGAAAGTATATTAAAAAAAACACACAACACATTAAAAAAAAAGAAAGGTCCACCTGGGTAATCTCCCTATGTCAAGATTCTTTAAAAAAATTTTTTTTAAATTTTTTAAAATGTTTTATTTATTTCTGAGAGAGAGAGAGAGCGCATGAGCAGGGGAGGGTCAGAGAAAGAGGGAGACACAGAATCTGAAACAGCTCCAGGCTCTGTCAGCACAGAGCCCAGCGCGGGGCTCAAACCCACGAACCCTGAGATGATGACCTGAGTTGAAGTTGGATGCTTAACCGACTGAGGCACCCAGGGGCCCCTAAAAAATCTTTTTTAATGTTTATTTATTTTTGAGACAGAGCCAGAGACAGAGTGCAAGTGGGGGAGGGGCAGCGAGAGCCGGAGACACAGAATCTGAAGTGGGCTCCAGCCTCTAAGCTGTCAGCACAGAGCCTAATGCGGACCTCAGACTCAAAAACCATGAGATCATGGGGCGCCTGGGTGGCTTAGTCGGTTAAGCGTCCGACTTTCGCTTAGGTCATGATCTCGCGGTTTGTGGGTTCGAGCCCCGTGTCGGGCTCTGTGCTGACTGCCAGCTCAGAGCCTG
>NW_024085116.1:0-1348 GCF_003009895.1 Hyaena hyaena | reverse complement strand
AGCCTGGAGCCTGTTTCAGAGTCTGTATCTCCCTCTCTCTCTGACCCTCCCCTGCTCACGCTGTCTCTCTCTCTCTCTCTCTCTCTCTCCTAGAAATAAAATAAAAATACTTTTTAAAAAATTACTTCAAATGTAGACTCAATGATTAAATCAACAGAGACAAAGTTGCAGAATGGATTAAAGAAAAAAGAAAACCTTCCTATCTGCTGCCTACAAGAGACTCACGTCAGCCTCAAAGGCACATATAGACTAAAGATGAAGGAATGGAAAAAACACATACCATGCAAATAGAAGTGGGAAAAAATGCCAAAATATACTTTAATACAAAGGCTGTAAAAGAGACAAAGTAGGGAATTATATAATGAGAAAGGGATTAATTAAACAAGAAGAGATAACAACTGTAAATATCCATTCACCCACCAATAGAACAATTGATGGCAATATAATAATAACAGGGACTTCAATACCCCACTTACATCAATAGATAGATCATCCAGGCAGAAAATTAACAGTCTATTTGGACACTGTCTTTGAACGACACGTTGGACTAGATGGACCTAACAAACATATAGAACATTACATCCAAAAACAACAGGATACACATTCTTTTCAAGTGCACAAGGAACATTCTCCATAGATCACGTTAGGCCACAAAACAAGCCTTAATTTAAGAAAACTGAAATCACCATGCATCTTTTCTGATTGCAATGTGTAAAACTAAAAACAAGTCACAAGAAAAAAACCTAGAAGAAACACAAACACCTGGAGGCTAAACAAATAATACTAAACAAGCAATGGACCTATGAAGCAATCAAAAAAGAAATCAAAAAGTACATGGAGACAAATGAAGTGAAAACACAATGGTCCATAATCTTTGGGAAGTAGCAAAAGCAGATCTAGAAAAATATATAGTAATATAGGTCTACTTCAAGAAACAATAAAAAGCTCAAATAAACAATCTAACATTACCCCTAAAGAAGCTAGAAGAAGAAAAAACAAAGCCCAAGATGAACAGAAAGAAAGAATAATAAAGACCAGAGCAGAAATAAATGACATAAAGACTAAAAACAAAAACCAACAGGGGAAAAAAAAAAAATCAATGACACCAAAATTTGGTTCTTTGAAAAAATAAACTAAATTCCTAAATCTATAGCCAGAGTCATCAAAGAAAAAAAAAGAGAAAAAAACTCAAGTAAAATCATAAATGAGAGAGAAGTAATAACTGACACCACAGAAATACAAAGGATTATAGGATAACAGTATGAAAAATTGTATACCAACAAAATGGGAAAGCTAGAAGAAATGGACAAATGCCTACAAACATACGATCTTAAAAAACTGAGGGGCT
>NW_024085115.1:0-1349 GCF_003009895.1 Hyaena hyaena | reverse complement strand
AAAAATATAAAAAAAAAAAAATAAAAAAAAAAAATAAAAAAATAAAAATAAAAATCATATGATCCTCTCAACAGTCGCAGAAAAATCATTTGAGAAAAAGCAAACCTCTTCAGGGGAGCCTGGGTGGCTCAGTTAGTTAAGCATCCAACTTCGGCTCAGGTCATGATCTCACGGTTCCTGGGTTCGAGCCCCACATCAGGCTCTGTGATGACAGCTAGCTCAAAGCCTAGAGCCTGTTTTTGGATTCTGTGTCTCCCTCTATCTCTGACCCTCCCCTGTTCACGCTGTTTCTCTCACCAAGAAATAAATTTTTTAAAAAATGCAAACCCTTTCATAATAAAAACTTAATAAATTGTATATAGAATGAAGATACATCAACATAATAAAGGCCATATATAACAAGCCTACAGATATCATCATATTCAATAGTCAGTGGTTGAAAGCTATTCCACAAGAAACACCAACTCTACAGGTAAGAAAATGACCTAAATTCATATTTTCAATAATCACTCTAAATGTAAATGGACTAAATGCTCCAATCAAAATACATTAAGGTATCAAAATGGATAAAAAAACAAAGCAAAACACATCTATATGCTGTGTAAGAGAGACTAATTTTAGACCTAAATTCATTTGCAGATTGAAAGTAAGGAGATGGAGATCCATCTAACATGCTAATGGATGTCAAAAGAATGCTGGACTAGCCATACTTAGACAAAATAATTTTTATTTATTTATTTATTTATTTATTTATAAAGATTTTATATATTTATTTTTTAATAGTTTATTGTCAAGTTGGTTTTGATAAAACAACCAGTGCTCATCTCAACAAGTGCCCTCCTCCGTGCCCAACACCCCACTTCCCCTCTTCTCTATCCCCATCAGCCTTCAGTTTGTTCTCAGCATTCAAGAGTCTCTCATGGTTTGCCTCCCTCCCTCTTCCCGACTATCTTCCCCCTTCTTCTCCCTCATGGTCCTCCATTAGCTTCCTCCTAATCCACCTATATGTGGATAATTCTTTCTATGTGCTGTTGAATTCGATTTGCAAGTATCTTGTTGAGGATTTTTGCATGTGTATTCACCAAGGATATTGGCCTGTAGTTCTCTTTTCTTGCTGGGTCTCTGTCTGGCTTGGGAATCAAAGTGATGCTAGCTTCATTAAATGAGTCCAGAAGTTTTCCTTCCATTTCTATTTTTTGGAATCTCTTGAGAAGAATGGGTATTAACTCTGTTTTAAATGTCTGGTAGAATTCCCCAGGGAAGCCATCTGGCCCAAGGCTCTTATTTGTTGGGAGATTTTTGATAACTGATTCCATTTCTTCACTACTTATGGGTCTGTTCAGATTTTC
>NW_024085114.1:0-1350 GCF_003009895.1 Hyaena hyaena | reverse complement strand
GATTTTTCTCCATTTCTCCTCTGGTGATGTCAGGGCAATTTGAACTTTTCATATATTCTAAAAGGCATGTTGCTCAATGATGGTGTATTGGGGGCACCTGGGTGGCTCAGTCAGTTGTGCATCTGTCTTTTGATTTTGGCTCAGGAAATGATCGCAGGATCATGGGATTGAACCCTGCATTGGACTCCATGCTAAGCATGGAGTCTGCTTAAGATTCTCTCTCTCTCTCTCTCTCTCTCTCTTCCTACCCTTCACTCACTTATGTGTTCTCTCTCTAAAAGGAAAAGGAGAGGAGAGAAGTGGAGAGGAGAGTGTGGAAAGAGAGAGGAGAGAAAGAAAAATAAAATGCCACTAACTGGAACTTGCTTTCTTCAGGGATCACAGTAATGCCAAAATGTTATATGTGACCACAGTGCCAGATCATGTGCCTTTGCTGTTGACGCCACTAGGTAACTTGATTTTGCTGGTTTTGGTACTAATCTTAAGGGACTACTTTTTATCTTTTTGGTTAATTTAGATCAAACTTCTGAGAACATTAAGTACTACATGAAAGAAAATGCAAAACTTGCAGAAAAAGTATCCATTTGTGAACAGAAGGCATAATCATCTCCCCCCACCCTTTTTCATTTCTGTGAGTTCACCTGGAATTGTGTTCACTTCAAGTTCACTGGTTTTGCCATTTCCTCTTTTATCCTGTTGTCCCATTTCCTTCCATTCTATACCAGGCTAAATTCAAATCAATCATCACATATGTAAACTACCATATTCTTTATTTCTATAATGACTTACCAACCAGAGAGGTTTTTATGTCACTATAATTAACATTTTTGAATTCTGAATCCTTTATTACATCTCTATGTAGATCAATGGACCAAAGAAATGTGCCTAAGAAACCATGCGGCAAAATAAGCTTCCCTCTTATGAAGCACATAGATGTAAGGTAGAAATCCCTTCTTTATCCTGGGGTGCCTGAGTGGCTCCGTCGGGTAAACATCCAACTCTTGGTTTCAGCTCAGGTCACGATCTCATGGTTCATGAGTTGGAGCCTTGCATTGGGCTCCGTGCTGATGGTGGGAAGCCTGCTTGGGATTCTCTCCTTCTGTCTCTCTCTGCCTCTCCCCTGCTCTCTTGCTCTGTCTCTCTCTCAAAAATTAAACTAAAAAATGTATCAAAATCCCCTATTTGTCCTTTAAAAATGGAAGTAAAAGTAATGAGTAAGTATTCCTGATGACTATATGTTTTGTTGAAGAATAACAGTGAGATACTTGAGCGTGCTAATGAATTTCTTAAGGACATCATTCAAAGTGTGCATGCTTTGTTGCAATCAGAGAGAAATCAGAATGTCAAGAA
>NW_024085113.1:0-1350 GCF_003009895.1 Hyaena hyaena | reverse complement strand
GGTATCTCAGTGTGGTTTTGATTTGTATTTCCCTGATGAGGAGGGATGCTGAGCATCGTTTCATGTGTCTGTTGGCCATCTGGATGTCCTCTTTGGAGAAGTGTCTGTTCATATCTTCTGCCCATTTCTTCACTGGGTTGTTTGTTTCTCGGGCGTGTAGTTTGGTGAGTTCCTTATAGATTCTGGATATTAACCCTTAAAGACAGGTTTTAATAATCTATTTTGAGATGTGCATGTAATGGATTGATCCAGCTTGCTTGGTAAAGTGTGTGAGGTTTCTTTGTCTTCTGAAATCTTACTGATTGATTCGTACAAGGCCAATTTCATTACAGATTGCTTACAATATCATTGCATTCTGATTTGTTATTTATTATTTTTAAGTTTATATATTTGGGAGATACATAGCATGATCATTGGAGAAACAGAGAAAAAGGCCCCACGCAGGCTCCATTCCATCAAGACAGAGCCCAACGTGAAGCTCAATCTCAGGAACAGTGAGATCATGACCTGAGTCAAGATCAAAAGTTGAATGCTTAGCCAACTGAGGCACCCAGGTGCCCCGAGTGCTTATTATTCATAAAACGATGTATTTATTTTTATTGAGGAATATTTGACATACTGTGTTGTATTAATTTCAGGTATATGCCAAAGGGATTTGATAATTATATACATTAATAAAATGTTTATCAAAATGGGTACTTACCATCACCATATATTGTTGTTAAAATATTATTAGCTATATCCCTATGCTATAAATTACATCTCCATTGTCTTCTTTTCTAATCAGAAGATTGTGACTCTTAATCCCCTTTATTTTTCATCCATCCAAACATCCCATATTCTTTGGCAACCATTAGTTTGTTCTCTGTAACTATGAGTATTTTTCCTGGATTATTCCCTTGTTTTGTTTTGCTTTGGTCTGGTTTGTTTTTTGTTTTGTTTTGTTTGTTAGATTCCACATACAAATGAAATCATGTGGTATATATATATACCTTTGCCTCTCTCACTTATATCACTTAGCATAATAACTTCTGGGTCCATCCATGTTGCCATAAGTTGCACTATTTTTTATTTCTTATGGCCCAGTATTATACTAGTGTGTGTGTGTGTGCGCACGCGCACGTGTTACTTATTTTTTATTTATCCATTCACAGACATAGATTGCTTCCATATCTTCACAGTTTTAAAAGAAAATGCTGCAATTAATATAGGAATACATAAGTCTTTTCAATTAAGTGTTTTTACTGATTATATGGGAGTTCTATGTTTTTAATATTCTGATGAACGTCATCCTCTTTTCCATAGTAGCTGCATCATTACATTGCCATCTGCATTGCATGAAGATTTCCT
>NW_024085112.1:0-1351 GCF_003009895.1 Hyaena hyaena | reverse complement strand
TCGTGGGTTCGAGCCCCGCGTCGGGCTCTGTGCTGACTGCCAGCTCGGAGCCTGGAGCCTGTTTCAGAGTCTGTGACTCCCTCTCTCTCTGACCCTCCCCTGCTCATGCTGTCTCTCTCTCTCTCTCTCCTAGAAATAAATAAAAAACACTTAAAAAATAAATAAACATAAAAAGAAATAATTAAAAAAGATGTGAATGGGAACAAAGAGGTCACATGCATTTTTTTCCCTTTATGGTGAGTGGCTTTCTCAGCATGTCCCAAAGTTTATGAGAAAATGCTCGCCTCCCTATCTTGATGCTAGAAACAAAAAATAAAGGTGTCAAAGTAAGTTTTGTTTGTTCGCTCCTTTGTACAAAATATTTCTAGATACCTTCCATGCCAGACGCTATGCTGAGGGGTACAGATAGGAATGTTACCGTCGCTCCCTTCCCAGCCCCCACAGTCAAATTAGGGAACAGGTGAGATACAGAGAGCTCAACACAGAGAGAGGGACACACACACCGCAGAGTGCTGCATGGAAGGAACTGACCCATTCCGCTCGGGTCTGCTGCTGGGAAGGCTTCACAGAAGAGGAGCCATTGAAGCTGGGTCTTGAAGGATGAGTAGGAGTTTGCCAGATGGTTGCCGTGGGCAGGGGCGTTCCAGGCAAAGGGAGCGGCTTGTGGAAAATCACCAATGCCCGAACCAGCCTGGCATATTATTTTATAAGTGTATTCTTTTTTTTTTTTTAACGTTTTATTTATTTCTAGGAGAGAGAGAGAGAGAGAGAGAGACAGCGCGAGCAGGGGAGGGCCAGAGAGAGAGGGAGCCACAGACCGAAACAGGCTCCAGGCTCCGAGCTGGCAGTCAGCACAGAGCCCGACGCGGGGCTCGAACCCACGAACCGCAAGACCATGACCTAAGCGAAAGTCGGACGCTTAACCGACTAAGCCACCCAGGCGCCCCATATTATTTATTGTTTGGGGAGCTTTGCATGGCGGCCGTGCGGAAACGAGCGAGCCACGAAACGGCGCAGGACAGAGCCGCCAGGGCAGAAGCTCCCGTCATCCCAGGCCTTGAAGGCCAGACTGAGGAATTGGGGTGTTTCCCCAGAGACCCATGCTTCTTGAAATTTTCCACTGACATAGCGTTTGCTTATACCAGAAGCTGAACACAGGGCTGGAGAGTCCGGGGTTAGACACCTGTTTTTGATGTGGGAAATTTCTTTGAAAGAGCTTGTTTTACATTGACAATTCTTTTTTTTTTTAAGTTTCTCTCTCTCTTTTTTTTTTTTTAAATGTTTTATTTATTTCTAGGAGAGAGAGAGAGTCAGCGTGAGCAGGGGAGGGTCAGAGAGAGAGGGAGTCACA
>NW_024085111.1:0-1351 GCF_003009895.1 Hyaena hyaena | reverse complement strand
TCGCTGCAGCTTGTAGTCTATCATTAAATCTACCAAAGTGACTCCACTATCTTTGTTCTTTTGCTCAAACCCACAAAACGCAAGATCATGAAGCAAAAGTCGGACGCTCAAACGACTAAGCCACACAGGCGTCCCAGAATCAATTCTTTAGTTACTTTTTCTGGTGCTTCATCATTGGTGAATTCAACATTTCTGTACAAAATTTCTGTATACTGATTGTGTATTCTGTGGCTTTACTAGATTCCGGTATCATTTCTAGGAATTTTTTGATGGAGTCTTTGGGTTATATCTATCATTTCATCTTCAAATAGTGAAAGCTGACTATTACTCTTTTGGATGCCTTTTATTTATTTAATTTTCTGATTTCTGAGGCTTGAACTTGCAGTATTA
Source organism: Hyaena hyaena (assembly GCF_003009895.1). Taxonomy (NCBI): domain Eukaryota; kingdom Metazoa; phylum Chordata; class Mammalia; order Carnivora; family Hyaenidae; genus Hyaena; species Hyaena hyaena. The sequence goes on along the minus strand of NW_024085111.1, from coordinate 961 downwards.
TTTCAAATAAAAGTGATGAGAACGGATATCCCTCTTTTGTTCCTGACCATAGATGAAAGTCTCTCAAATTTTCCTTAATGACGATAGTATTAACTGTGGGTCTTTCATATATGGCTATTATTTTTTTGATATATGTTCACTCCATCTCTACATTTTTTAAATCAAGATTTGGTACTAGGAACGCCTGAGTATCTCAGTTAGTTGAGAGTAGGACTCTTGATTTCAGCTCAGGTTAAAATCCAAGGGTCCTGGGATCCAAGCCATGTCAGGCTCATTGCTGACCATCGAACATGCTTGAGATTCTTTCTCCCCACTCTGTCGTTCTGCCCCTCTTTCTCTCATGCTTGTGTTCTCTCTCTCTTATATAAGTAAACATTTAAAAAAATGAATTGACACTGTTCTTTGTTAAATAATTTATCTACATCTATTGATAGAGTAATATATTTATTTTTCTTTCTTTTATTGATGTGGTGTATCCCATTGATTAATTTGTGACTATTCCATCATTCTTGCCACACAGGTATAAACCACACTTGGTCTTGGTTATTGATCATTGGAATGTACTGTTGCATTCATTTAGCTGGTGTTTTCTTGAGAATTTTTGCACTCATGTTCATTAGGGATATTGCCTGCAATTCTCTCTCTTTTTCTTTTCTTTTCTCTTCTTTTCTTTTCTTTTTAGCAGATTCATTGTCTTCTGTTAACAGAGTAACGCTGGCCTCATAGAATGAATTTGAAAGCTCTCCTTCAGTTTCCATTTTTTGTAATAGTTTGAAAAAATAGGTAATACTGGCAAGATGGCAGAAAAGTAGGGAGTTCTGTACATTTCACTTGTCCACATCTCTCAAACAAAGAAAGCCTGAAACCACAAGGACACTGAACCACAAGAGTCTGGGAGAAAAAGAGACAGAGTCCACTAAGAAGACAGACTCATAGGTGTGTGATTGTAAAGTGGAGAAGA
>NW_024085110.1:0-1351 GCF_003009895.1 Hyaena hyaena | reverse complement strand
TCTGTGCTGACTGCCAGCTCAGAGCCTGGAGCCTGCTTCAGTCTGTGACTCCCTCTCTCTCTGACCCTCCCCTGCTCACGCTGTCTCTCTCTCTCTCTCTCTCCTAGAAATAAATAAAACATTTAAAAAAAAAAGAAAGAGTCCTAAGAAACTGTAAACTGTGCCCTCAGTTGACTTGGAGATTAACGGGAATGCAGAACAAACAAACAAAAGAAAAACAAAAAAGTAGGTCTGAAAAGTGTGTGGGAAATTTCCTGCACCCGGGATCTGCGGCCATTTGTGAACTCTCTACACGCCGCTGACGGGAAAAAAAAAGTGAAAACTTGAAATACTACTAACTGAAGCACAGCTGTTGCCCTAAATACTCGCAGGCTCCTCTCGCTTCCCGGAGTTTCGGGGTCACACGCGGCCACAGGCCCGGCGGGGCGAGACGCGGGGCCGCTCGCGGGGCGACGACGCCGGCGTCTCCACCGCGCGGCTCCCGAGCCCCAGGGCGCCGGCCGCGCAGCGGGAGGCCCCGAGGCGCCCGAGCCCGAGCGCGGGACCCGGTGGCCGCGGGAGGCGGCGCGCACGGCGGCCAGAGGGGCTGCTGCCCGCGCCGGCGGCCCCGCGCTCGCTCTCTCCGGCCGCCCTCCCGCCGCGGGAGGAGCCGCCGGCCGCCGTGACGCGTCAGGGAGGAAACGGCGGCGCCGGCGGCCCTGTGGGGAAGGAGGAAGCGCGCGGGTGCGAGGAGGCAGCGCCGCGCCGACCGGGGTAGGTGCGGGGCCGCCGGGGGCGGGGGGGCGGCCGCAGGGACGCGCGTCCGGGCGCAGTCGGGGCCCCCCCGCGCGGGCGCGACGGGGCGGGGCGCGCGGGGCCCGGGCCTCGGAGCAAGTTCCGACCCCCTCAGCCCGCACACCTCCGGGTTGGCCCGAGGGGAGCAGCGGTGCCCCGCCGGCGCCGCGCCCTCAGGGTTCGGGGCGCTTCCTCGAGGGGAATTCGGCCACACTGTGACCCCGGAGCGGCCGAGCCTGGGCGGCGGACGGACGCGGGCCCCCCGTGCGGGCCTCGCGGCGAGGAGGCGCCGGGCCCCTGAGGGCGCAGACCCGGCCTGGGGTCGGAAGAGCGTGCGGGCCACCTGGACGCGCCGCGTGCGGAGGGCGCGGGCGTCCCCGAGCTGGGGTCGGCGACTGTCGCCTCACACCGCTGCGCCCCCGCCCCTAGCGTCTCTGTGGTTTACACCCTTCCCCTCTTCTGAAGGGAGTTTGGCCCCGTTGGCTCCCGTGGCGCCGGCACTCACGCGCGCCGTCCAGAGCGCGACTCCCCGGCCTCGCGCCGTCCGCGGAGGCGCGTTGCGAAGGCGGGGGGGGGG
>NW_024085109.1:0-1351 GCF_003009895.1 Hyaena hyaena | reverse complement strand
GAACCTGTCTTGCCTGAGGCAAACAGATCATTAGCAATGGCCAGAGATGCTTGGAGAAGGGAAAATTTGCAAAAAAGTAACAAGCCCTACTAAAAGTTTCTGATTTATGAAATACAACATACATGCTATGGGATATCTAATAAGTTCTCACAGTGATACACCTCATTCCATTCTATAGCATATCTGAGGTTACCGTACGTGGCATTGAAAGAATTCTTAAAACTTGAAAGTTGGCTTGTTTTACTTCCTTACCTTTGGCACCCTGGTAGGACTCCACAGAGAGCTGCCATTTTACTTTCTCACAGGCAGGTGTACTCCGTGATCACTTGCATAGTCGAAGTAACTATCAAGGACATTGAACAGGGCCACCAATCACTCCCTTTCTGTTTGTTTCAGGTGAGGAAGACCTCTTGCCTACCCAGGTGACAGGTAGATCTGGGGGAACAAAAAGAATGAGTGGTCTTAGCCTTCTTTATTTTACCAAATCTCTTTTGAGTACCTGATAAGGTTCAGGCTTTGTGCAAGGCACTGGGGATCAAATGGTAAAGACATGGCTCAGTCATGAGACCTCGCCGCTTGCACACATGTAGTGGCTTTGCCTCTTATACACACACACCCCCAAACGATGAAACCTTGATTTAAAGAAACACATAGCATCCATCTTTCTAAGACCTGATGCCTATAAGGCCAGAATAGACCTTCCTGCATTCCCTCTAGCAGAATCAATAAAGGCACCCTTCCATTTGGGTTATCTTTGAGAGTTTCTGGGAAACTAAGAGGCTTTGCAAAAGATAGACCTTACTGCTCTACAGCCGCAGTTGGGAAGGCAGGCAGGGACAGAGGAAGGAAAAGAAGAGAGCAAAGAAAGAACTGCATACACTAAAACTCACAGATACAGCAGACTCAAATTCATTCATTCATTCAGCAAATATCTGTTGGAATCTCATTTTATATCAGGCACTGTTCTAAACATGTGGATTCAGAAGTGAACAAAAGACAAAATCTCTGCCTTCATGGAGTGTGCACTCTACCTGGGGAGAGGTAGAAAATATTAAGATACATAGGTAAAATACTTGGTTTGGGTTTAAGGAAATAAAGAAAGAAAAAGAGACAGGAAATGTCAAAAAGAGAGAGGTGCAATTTTGTGTATGTATTCAGGAAAATCATCAATGAAAAAATGGTATTTTAGTTAAGAATGGAAGGGTAGGAGGCAGTGTGTGGAAGTCATACGAGTAGCTGGGAGTAAAACATTCTAGGTAATGGAATGGAGCAAGTGCAAAGGCTCAGAGGCAGGGGCGTGCCTGCCATTTTCAAGGGATACTGAGCCAGCATAACTACATGAGAATGACAG
>NW_024085108.1:0-1351 GCF_003009895.1 Hyaena hyaena | reverse complement strand
TACTAAAGATCGTATGGTTTTCATTTTTCTTTTATTAATGTAGTATACCATGTTGATTGATTTGCAAATATTGGTTTCAGTATCATATATATCTGCTCTAATCTTTATTATTTCCCATATTCTGCTTGTTTTAGGCTTTATTTCTTATACTTTTTCTCGCAACTTTAGGTGTAAGCTTAGGTTGAATATTTGAGATTTTCATGACTTCTTGAGGTAGGCCTGTATTGTGATATGTACCCTTTTATGTTAGCTTTTGCTGCATCCCAAAGATTTTGAACCTTCGTGTTTTCATTTTCATTTGTTTTGCTTTATTTTTTAAAATTTCCTCTTTAATTTACTGGCCGACTCATTCATGCTTTAGTAAGATACTTTTTAACCTCCATGTATTTGAGGGCTTTCCAAGTTTTTTCCTATGGTTGACTTCAAGTTTCATAGCATTGTGATCTGAAAATATGCATGGTATGATCTCAATCTTTTTGCACTTGTTGAGGCCTGATTCCTCACCTAGTATGTGATCTTTGCTGGAGAATGCCTTAAGTGCACTCCAAAGAATGTGTATTTTTCTTCTTTAAGATACAATGTTCTGCATATATCTATTAAATCCATCTGTTCCAGTGTGTCATCCAAAGCCATTGTTTCTCTGTTAATTTTCTACTTAGATGAATTATCCACTGATAATTAATACATGGGATATTAATGTCCTCTACTATGACTGTTTTATTGTCAATGAATTCCTTTATGTTTGTTATTCATTGTTTTAAATTATTGGGTTCTTTCATGTTGGGGACATCATTAATTAAAATAGTTAGATCATCTTGTTGGATAGACCCTGTAATTATGGCCTAGAAACCTTCTTCCTGTCTTACTACCGTCTTGGCTGAAAATCTAGTTTTTCTGTTAAAATCATTGCTACTCTGGCTTTCTTTTGACATTTGTTTTCATGATAAATGGTTTTCCTTCCCCTCACTTTCAATCTGCGGAATTCTTTGGGTCTAAAAAGAGTCTCTGTGGGTTGCATATAGACAGATCTTGTTTTCTTTTGTTTTCACCCATTTTGAAACCCTATTTCCTTGGATTGGAGGACTTAGTCCACGTACATTTAGAGTGATTATTGATATATATGAAATTCAACATTTTATTACCTATTTGTTGTTGTTTCTGGAGACTTTCTCTGTTCCTGTTAGTCTTTGCTTTTTGTTTGTTTTTGGTTTTGTTTTTGTTTTCTTTCTTAACTATTCAAAGAGTTCCCATTAATATATCTTACAAAACTAGTATAGTAGTCATGAGCCCCTTTAGATTTGGTTTGGGAAAATCTTTATCTCCTCTTCTATTCTGCATGATAGCCTTGCTG
>NW_024085107.1:0-1351 GCF_003009895.1 Hyaena hyaena | reverse complement strand
GTGCGGAGAAAGGCCTGGATTCGGGCCGCCTGTTTCTGGTGCCTCGCTCCCTAGGCTGGCCGAGACGGCCTCTGAGTGACCACGGATCTGCTTGCCTCCACTGCGTGTCCTCAGGGCTCAGTTTTATTCGTCTCTAGAATGAGGCTCTGGTACACCGGCCCCGCGCCCCGTGAGGTCTTCTTGTAGACCAAGAGTTTGTGGCTGCCTTGTCCTCTTTCCGAGGGCTCAGACGGAGTGATCAAGGCTGGCGGCGGCAAACATTTCGTGGATGGTGGGTATTGATAAGGGGAGGACACTGTTCCGTGGAGAGGCAGAGTGCGTGCGACCCTGGGCGCCTAGCCAGAGGCACGCTGTTTGAAGGAGGTCCCACTCCAGGCGCTGGTTGACTAGCCCGTGCGTCAGAGTCCCCTGCAGACCCACCTCGGCCACCCTCCTCACAGCGTGGGAAACTCGGCCGCTGACTTTAGGGGGTGAGATGAAGTTATGGGGAGTCAGGGAAAAGCCTGGAAGGGATGAGCTCCCAGCCCCTCCTCGATTTAGGCTTATTTGGGGTGCTAGCATTTGCTTCCCTCCTTCTCCCCCTCCTTCCCTTGGACATTTATTAATAGCTTGCTGTATGCCAGGCTCTGTGCTGTGCACTGGGACACAGAGGTAGATAAGACAGCAGCACCTCCTGATGGAGGAGGACTTGGAGAGCTATACTACTCCCCACAATTCCTACTTCCTCCCAGATGAGCCTGGACAAAAAGGCCTTCCCCAGATACTGGAACTGTGGAGATGGCCATTCTGGGGTTTGGACCCAAGCTCTCAGTGGAGGATGTGTTTGAAGAATCTCCAGGCTTCTCTTCTGCCATGTCCACTTCTGGGGGCCAGGTTAAGCTCAGGAGCCAGGAGTCCTTGGCTCCCCTCTTGACCCTGACAGTACCCCTTCTCAAGCCTCAGTTCTCCAGCAGGACAGTGGAACTGGGTCCCAGGTCTGGGGAGTCACCTCGGCTGGCACAGTGCTAGATGTGGCAAATCCATGGGCTTTGGCTCTCTCTATACACACACACACACACACACACACACACACACACACACCACCTAACCAACTACAGCATACTGAAATCCCACCATTAAAGCTTGTCTCTTGGTCTGCTGAAGTTCTGCTCTCTCTGAGGACAAGAATCTGGGGGTACTTGAGAGTGCATTGAGAGGGAGATGGTGAGGACTGGGGGACAGGAAGGAGCCAGACCCCACTTTGCCACCTGACACTCTGGCCCAGCAGGTGGCTGGTGGGAGGGGAGTAAACAAAGGGACTCAAGGCTCCCAGCTGAGGATGGGCTGCTTTTCCCCTTGCTCTGGAGGGAGA